>NC_059211.1:22876566-22961566 GCF_020615455.1 Coregonus clupeaformis | reverse complement strand
GCAGTTTGTTTGGCACTCTTCTCCCTACTTCTGATTTTGTTTAGGGAAAAGGACTGTGATTCTTTGAAAAGGGGAAATTGTTTTGTGAGGGCCCCGGTGAAGTTACCGGCAGCACTAGTGGACCCTCAGTTCCCCCTGTAATTGATGGTTTAACAGCCCACATGAAAAAATACTACAGTATACTATAGAATACTACAGTACTTACTATAAAATTCTATAGTATTTTATAGTAAAGTAGTATACCGTAGAATACTATAGTAAATACTACAGTATTTAATTTGCATATACCCTGACCATTCCCCTCCCCCATACCGCAATTTGTGCCACCCATAACTGAGAAACATACATGCCGAGTATAGACCCTATATTGTGTTCCCTACAGGTTATAGAACAGAGCTGAAGCTCTAAACCATCCGTTAAGAATTCAGACCTACTACTATTAAAACAAACAGTCTCCTCTATACACTGAGTGTACAAAACATTAAGAACACCTTCCTAATATTGAGCTGCACCCCCTTTTGCCCTCAATTCGTCAGGGCATGGACTACAAAGTGTCGAAAACGTTCCACAGGGATGCTGTCCCGTGTTGACTCCAATGCTTCCCACAGTTGTTGAGTGGGAAAAACCCAGCAGCGTTGCAGTTCTTGACAGACTCAAACCAGTGCGCCTGGCACCCACTACCATACCCCATTCAAAGGCACTTAAATATTTTGTCTTGCCCATTCACCCTCTGAATGGCACACATACTGTACACAATCCATGTCTCAAGGATTACAAATCTTTCTTTAACCTGTCTCCTCCCCTTCATCTACACTGATTGAAGTGGATTTGACAGGTGACCTCAATAAGGGATCATAGCTTTCACCTTGATTCACCTGGTCAGTCTGTCATGGAAAGAGTAGGTGCTCCTAATGTTTTGTACACTCAGTGTATATGCGAAAGTATTCACCCCCCTTGGCATTTTTCCTATTTTGTTGCCTAACAACCTGGAATTTAAATTGATTTTTGGGGGGTTTGTATCATTTGATTTACACAACATGCCTACCACTTTGAAGATGCAAAATATTTTTTTTTGTGAGACAAACAAGAAATAAGACAAAAAACAGAAAACTTGAGTGTGCATAACTATTCACCCCCCAAAGTCTATACTTTGTAGATCCACCTTTTGCAGCAATTACAGCTGCAAGTCTCTTGGGGTATGTCTCTATAAGCTTGGCACATCTAGCCACTGGGATTTTTGCCCATTCTTCAATGCAAAACTGCTCCAGCTCCTTCATGTTGGATGGGTTCCGCTGGTGTACAGCAATCGTTAAGTCATACCACAGATTCTCAATTGGATTGAGGTCTGGGCTTTGACTATGCCATTCCAAGACATTTAAATGTTTCCCCTTAAACCACTCGAGTGTTGCTTTAGCAGTATGCTTAGGGTCATTGTCCTGCTGGAAGGTGAACCTCCGTCCCAGTCTCAAATCTCTGGAAGACTGAAACAGGTTTCCCTCAAGAATTTCCCTGTATTTAGCGCCATCCATCATTCCTTCTGTTCTGACCAGTTTCCCAGTCCCTGCCGATGAAAAACATCCCCACAGCATGATGCTGCCACCACCATGCTTCACTGTGGGGATGGTGTTCTCGGGGTGATGAGAGGTGTTGGGTTTGCGCCAGACATAGCGTTTTCCTTGATGGCCAAAAAGCTCAATTTTAGTCTCATCTGACCAGAGTACCTTCTTCCATATGTTTGGGGTGTCTCCCACATGCATTTTGGCGAACACCAAACGTGTTTTTTCTTTAAGCAATGGATTTTTTCTGGTCACTCTTCCGTAAAGCCCAGCTCTGTGGAGTGTACGGCTTAAAGTGGTCTTATGGACAGATACTCCAATCTCCGCTGTGGAGCTTTGTAGCTCCTTCAGGGTTATGTTTGGTCTCTTTGTTGCCTCTCTGATTAATGCCCTCCTTGCCTGGTTTGTGAGTTTTGGTGGGCGGCCCTCTCTTGGCAGGTTTGTTGTGGTGCCATATTCTTTCCATTTTTTAATAATGGATTTAATGGTGCTCCGTGGGATGTTCAAAGTTTCAGATATTTTTTTATAACCCAACCCTGATCTGTACTTCTCCACAACTTTTTCCCTGTCCTGTTTGGAGAGCTCCTTGGTTTCATGGTGCCGCTTGCTTGGTGGTGCCCCTTGCTTAGTGGTGTTGCAGACTCTGGGGCCTTTCAGAACAGGTGTATATATACTGAGATCATGTGGCACTTAGATTGCACACAGGTGGACTTTATTTAACTAATTATGTGACTTCTGAAGGTAATTGGTTGCACCAGATCTTATTCAGTGGCTTCATAGCAAAGGGGGTGAATACATATGCACGCACCACTTTTCCGTTATTTATTTTTAATAATGTTTTGAAACAAGTTATTTTTTTCATTTTGTTTCACCAATTTGGACTATTCTGTGTATGTCCCTTACATGAAATCCAAATAAAAATATTTTTAAATCACAGGTTGTAATGCAAGGAAATAGGAAAAACGCCAAGGGGGATGAATACTTTTGCAAGGCACTGTATACAGTGTTGTACCCTTGTTCAAACAATCAAGATTGAGGAGAATGGGGGGTGCTGACTGCAGAGGGGTAAATAACCCCCTAGTCTCAATCTAAGTAACATAATAAAAAATACCCATCAAAATCTGTCAGTTTAAGCTCGAGATATCTTTTTTTTTTGTATGGGCTGCATCTCAATCCACTGCATCCACCTTTGTGGCACTTCCACAGGTGAAAGTTCTTTCTGAGGTGAAAGTTGGCAGAGCTAGAGCGGTGTTTGTCAGACCATGAGAAATCCTGAAAATCGGTCTTCTCACAAAAACGTCTGTAGAATACAAACTATTATGACCCCTCTGGGATACTCTCACAAACACGATGGTGGTCTCCGTTTTGCTCTACGACCCCCACAAGTGTCACAGGACTCATCTGAATATAACCGTACCGGTTTAAAAAATGAATGGAAGTATGAAGGTAGTTTTGTGCCACCCGAAAAAGGGGTTAAATATGTGTAAAAAATATATATATATTATTCCTGAGCTTACTTATATATCCTAGATATAGGACTAACACTTCAAAACCTTGTTTCTTATTTTTAAAAATGTGGCTGTCTTTTTTTCCATTTATGAATGTGTTATTCAATGCGTTTCTCTGGGCTATAGAAGTAAAGGCCAAAGTCAATGTTTTATCAAATCATTTTTTATATATATTTTTATACTTAAAGTTCTAAATCAAATAGCTAAATGAACCATGGTTTGACCATCTTAAAACAATTCCATATGTCAGCTTAGACCCCCCCCCCCCCAAAGGATTAGACTTTTAAAACTTAACTGAATACTGAGTATGTATAGCTGCTCAAAACTCAGGCGAACACGTTTGGTTATTATTGCTTATGTTGTGTCCAGGGAATGTTAAGCAGAGTAGAGAGACTGACAGTAAGGGAATGCACAGATCCTGAGTTTGATCCATGGAAAGCTTAACCAACACATTGCACCCACCCTGTCATAATCATGACCGGCTCACCTGAAAATCCTCCTCTTAGCATGAGCAGCTATTTGGAGGGAGTGGAAACACTGTAACCTTGGAAACAGAGGGTGGAGGGTGGAGGGTGGAGGGTGCTGAGAGAGAGAGAGAGAGAGAGAGAGAGAGAGAGAGAGAGAGAGAGAGAGAGAGAGAGAGAGAGAGAGAGAGAGAGAGAGAGAGAGAGAGAGAGAGAGAGAGAGAGAGAGAGAGAGAGAGAGAGAGAGAGAGAGAGAGAGAGAGAGAGAGAGAGAGAGAGAGAGAGAGAGAGAGAGAGAGAGAGAGACAGAGAGCGACAGAGAGAGAGAGAGAGAGAGAGAGAGAGAGAGAGACAGAGAGCGACAGAGAGAGAGAGAGAGAGAGAGAGAGAGAGAGAGAGACAGAGAGAGAGAGAGAGAGAGAGAGAGAGAGAGAGAGAGAGAGAGAGAGACTTATAGATGTGAGAGGAGCAGATAGAACAGATATCATATTGGATTATGGGTGTTGTGACTGTCTGAGGGTGTGAGTGAGCGGAAGAACATAATCACAGCTTGCGCCAGATGAGTTGTTCCAGCAGGGTTTAACCTAGCCATCCTCTCAGAGGCTTGATAATATTCGTCATCACACTCCTTCCTTGCAGATAAGTAGTTCAGTAGTTCACTGTCTGCCACAAGATATCTTCTTCACCTTGGCTCAGCCCTGACACCAGACAGGAAACTGTAATAGGCCTTCAGCTGTCTGTCTCAAACAATTATAAATTAGTAGTATTATAGAGCTGCTGAAGCCTACTGTCTATGGAGGTCAAATGTATAAAACAGAGACATTGTTTACTCAATGTGAAGCTGACATCGCTTGGTAACCCAGTTAAACGAATGGTCATATCTATGTGAAAATACCATAGTAAGCTGTTGATTAAATGGTGATATCTATGTGAAAGGACCATAGTAAGCTGTTGATTAAATGGTGATATCTATGTGAAAATACCATAGTAAGCTGTTGATTAAATGGTGATATCTATGTGAAAAGACCATAGTAAGCTGTTGATTAAATGGTAATATCTATGTGAAAATACCATAGTAAGCTGTTGATTAAATGGTGATATCTATGTGAAAAGACCATAGTAAGCTGTTGATTAAATGGTAATATCTATGTGAAAATACCATAGTAAGCTGTTGATTAAATTGTGATATCTATGTGAAAAGACCATAGTAAGCTGTTGATTAAATTGTGATATCTATGTGAAAAGACCATAGTAAGCTGTTGATTAAATGGTGATATCTATGTGAAAATACCATAGTAAGCTGTTGATTAAATGGTGATATCTATGTGAAAAGACCATAGTAAGCTGTTGATTAAATGGTGATATCTATGTGAAAGGACCATAGTAAGCTGTTGATTAAATGGTGATATCTATGTGAAAATACCATAGTAAGCTGTTGAATAAATGGTGATATCTATGTGAAAGGACCATAGTAAGCGGTCTAAGGCACTGCATCATTACTACAGACCCGGGTTCATTCCCGGGCTGTGCCACAACCGGTCGTGACCGGGAGTCCCACAGGACGGCGCGCAATTGGTCCAGCGTCGTCCGGGTTAGGGGAGGGTTTGGCCGGGGGGGCTTTACTTGGCTTATCGCACTCTAGCGACTCCTTGTGGCGGGCTGGGTGCCTGCAGGCTGACCTTGTTTGCCAGTTGAACGGTGTTTCCTCCGACACATTGGTGTGGCTGGCTTCCAGGTTAAGCTGGCAGGTGTTAACGAGCGCGGTTTGGCGGATCATGTTTCGGAGGACGCATGATGTCTCCCGAGCCCGTTGGGGAGTTGCAGCGATAAGACAACATCAAAATTGAGGAGAAAAAGGGTAACGTGTAATGCAGTGTAACAAATATGTGGTGTATTTAATATTCTGTAGCATTTACCGCAGGCATTTCCTGGGTAGACTGCATATCTAGTGGACTGCATATCTAGTGAGGACAGTGTGTGCTGCCTATGTGGCCGGATGATCCACGTGAGTAGAATGTCTCTGCAGTGCTCTCTCTCTCTATTGCTCTCTCTCTCTCGCTCTCTCTCTCTCTCTCTCTCTCTCTCTCTCTCTCTCTCTCTCTCTCTCTCTCTCTCTCTCTCTCTCTCTCTCTCTCTCTCTCTCTCTCTCTCTCTCTCTCTCTCTCTCTCTCTCTCTCTCTCTCTCTCTCTCTCTCTCTCTCGTTAACCAACAGGCTCCAGCTCCATCCAATATGATTTCTTATCACGTCTGAGGAATCGAAGGATGAGTCTACAGCACGTCGGCCTGGTCTGAGAGGGAGACGCAAATGTATCTGGTTATGAAATGTGTTTTTGTCTGCTGGCACCACACAGACACTTGGCTGAAATCAGGTTATGCCACTTTGCTTACAGTTTTTCTCAATTGCTAAAACACTAAACCCTATTGTCTGAACCAAATGCTCAGTTGCCTGAACCCACTGATTGAATCAATCACTCTTTTGGCAAAACCATAAGCACTTTTCACCTGTTTAGACACAACTTGCCAACACATTTTCATTGTGATGCACCAGTGCTGCATAATGGTGAGCACATGTGACAAAAGTCAAACACAATTAGAGCACAGGTATCACCACTTGAACACAACAACTCAAAATTGATCACACTTGTGGCTAATGATGTGAGGGAACATATACAGTAAGCCAGTTCAGAGAGCACTGGTTTGTGAGGCCCTACAATGGATAGAAATCTGAGAGGAAGAGTTCGTGTGAGAGGAGGTCGAGGTGGTCGAGGTGGTCAGCGAAGACAAAGAACAGTAATATCTGATGAAATCAGAGCTACTGTGATTGACCATGTTCTTGTCCATGGTATGAGCATGAGGGAGGCTGGACAAAGGGTACAACCAAACATCAGTAGATTCACTGTGTCCACCATAATCCGAAGATTTAGAGAAGAGAACAGGTAATTACCTTTTTTGACATTATAGTACAGTATGTAAATGTTGACAGCAATTACTGTATGACATACTATATACTGTACCACAGTATACTGTAAGTGAATATATGTTTCAGTACATCACTGTACCAATGTACTGTAGTATTGTAATGGAGGGTTGGTCTAACTGTTTGTAGGCCTAGTATTCCATGTATATTTTTTGTAACTCCATGTTCTCTTTTGTAGAATTGAAAGACTGCCACATGGGGGTGGGAGGACAGGTATGTTCTCCCCACACCAAGAGACCCTAATTGTTGATATGGTCCGTAAGAAAAATGCCATTAAACTGAGCGAAATTCAGCAGAAGATCATTGAGGACCATTTACATTTTGAGGGTATCAACAGTGTCAGCCTCTCTACTGTTGATCGTGTCCTCAAGCGCAACAGACTGCGCATGAAACAGCTATACAGAGTGCCCTTTGATCGCAACTCAGACAGAGTCAAAGAGCAAAGATTCCAGTATGTACAGGTTGGCATATATCCAGACACATTCAATGTTGATTACTCTAAGTAGTGATTTACTGTAGTGGCCTAAATCACTTTTTCCGTATCACTTACAAAACTATATATATTTCTACAGAGGGTTTTTCAACTGGATGCAATGGAAAGACCCCATCAATACATCTCATGGATGAAGCTGGGTTTAATCTCACCAAAAGGAGAAGGAGAGGCCGTAATGTGATTGGCCATCGGGCCATTGTTGGTGTTCCTGGGCAGCGTGGTGGCAATGTCACATTATGTGCTGCCATCAGCAATCATGGGGTTGTCCACCATCATGCCAACCTGGGGCCCTACAACACTCACCAGCTCCTCATTTTCCTCAATCACATGCGAGATGCTTTGTTAGGGCAGCAGGATGAGCATCCCATCTATGTTGTTGTTTGGGACAATGTGAGTTTTCACAGAGCCCTCCAGGTTAGAGAGTGGTACAATATGAACCAAGGTTTTATCAATCTTTGCCTTCCACCGCACTCCCCTTTCCTAAACCCCATTGAGGAATTCTTCTCCTCATGGCGGTGGAAGGTATATGAACGCCAACCTTACACCAGGGTAAATCTCCTGCAAGCCATGGGACTTGCCTGTGGTGACATAGGTGTGGAGGCATGCCAAGCCTGGATACGGCATGCCAGGGTTTTTTTCCCCCGTTGCCTGGCCAGACAAAATGTGGCCTGTGATGTGGATGAAGTCCTGTGGCCTGACCCAGTACGGAGACATGATGCTGTGGCTGAGTAATGCACTTATTTGTATATTTTTGTACTTTATTTTTACATGGGCTTACTGTACACAAGTGGCAAACGCATAAGATTTCTGTTTGTTTTTACAAGTGCTACATGTAAATGCACAAGATTTCTGTTTTGTCTTTTTGTACAAGTGCTAAATGCACAGTTTTTTTTTGTTTTGCAACATGCATTTAGCCTACAGTGAACAATAAACATTTATTTCTCCAGCTTCATGTCCTGAGCATTGTGTTTTCTATTTTTCTACGTAGTGTTTAGTGACTGTTCAGTAGTGTTTTTTATTTTGATTGACTCGGGGCACGATTTGACAACATAGTTCAGTTTTGAGCACAGATTGAACTGTTTTGAGGTGAAAGTTTGGTTTTGCAAGAAGAGTCTGAGGTTTTGTGAATGTAGCTTGAAAATTGGGTTTTGTGTTCACAGTTAAGAGAAAAGGAGAGCAGCTTTCAAGAAATGTGTCTTAGCAATCGAGAAAAACTGTAAGTTGTCTCCATTAGTTTTCTTCTCTTCTGTCCTCAGCCCCGGTTGATCAGTTACTCTCTAGCTATGGCCTCTACACCTATAGGGATGATTATATCTAGTCTCTACACCTATAGGGAGGTTATATCTAGTCTCTACACCTATAGGGATGAGTATATCTAGTCTCTACACCTATAGGGATGGTTATATCTAGTCTCTACACCTATAGGGATGATTATATCTAGTCTCTACACCTATAGGGATGATTATATCTAGCTCTACACCTATAGGGATGATTATATCTAGTCTCTACACCTATAGGGATGATTATATCTAGTCTCTACACCTATAGGGAGGTTATATCTAGTCTCTACACCTATAGGGATGATTATATCTAGTCTCTACACCTATAGGGATGATTATATCTAGTCTCTACACCTATAGGGATGATTATATCTAGTCTCTACACCTATAGGGATGATTATATCTAGTCTCTACACCTATAGGGATGATTATATCTAGTCTCTACACCTATAGGGATGATTATATCTAGTCTCTACACCTAAAGGGATGATTATATATAGTCTCTATACCCATAGGGATGATTATATATAGTCTCTACACCTATAGGGATGATTATATCTCTACACCTATAGGGATGATTATATCTAGTCTCTACACCTATAGGGATGATTATATCTAGTCTCTACACCTATAGGGATGATTATATCTCTACACCTATAGGGATGATTATATCTAGTATCTACACCCATAGGGATGATTATATCTAGTCTCTACACCTATAGGGATGATTATATCTAGTCTCTACACCTATAGGGATGATTATATCTAGTCTCTACACCTATAGGGATGAGTATATCTAGTCTCTACACCTATAGGGATGATTATATCTAGTCTCTACACCTATAGGGATGAGTATATCTAGTCTCTACACCTATAGGGATGATTATATCTAGTCTCTACATCTTTAGGGATGAGTATATCTAGTCTCTACACCTATAGGGATGATTATATCTAGTCTCTACACCTATAGGGATGATTATATATAGTCTCTACACCCATAGGGATGATTATATCTAGTATCTACACCTATAGGGATGATTATATCTAGTCTCTACACCTATAGGGATGATTATATCTAGTCTCTACACCCATAGGGATGATTATATCTAGTCTCTACACCCATAGGGATGATTATATCTAGTATCTACACCTATAGGGATGATTATATCTAGTCTCTACACCTATAGGGATGATTATATCTAGTCTCTACACCCATAGGGATGATTATATCTAGTCTCTACACCTATAGGGATGATTATATCTAGTCTCTACACCTATAGGGATGATTATATCTAGTCTCTACACCTTTAGGGATGAGTATATCTAGTCTCTACACCTATAGGGATGGTTATATCTAGTCTCTTGTCACGTCTCCTGCCGTTGCTCCCCTCCGGTGCTCTGATTCGCCGGTCTACTGAGCCACCGGTCTGAGCACACCATCTCGGCAACACCGGAATGGAAACCCAACACACCCTAATCACCTCCAGCGCACCTGCACCTCATCACCTCATCACCCCCCCTATATAGCCCTGGACTGTTCAGTGTTGTGTTGTGTGATTGTTAGTGTCTTGTCATGTACTCGCTCTTTGTTGTTCTCTTGCTCAGTGTTAAATAAACCTTTACATTGTTGATTTCTGCGTCCTGCCTCTTCGTATCCTCAGTACTCGTCACATCTCTACACCTATAGGGATGATTATATCTAGTCTCTACACCTATAGGGATGATTATATCTAGTCTCTACACCTATAGGGATGAGTATATCTAGTCTCTACACCTATAGGGATGATTATATCTAGTCTCTACACCTATAGGGATGATTATATCTAGTCTCTACACCTATAGGGATGATTATATATAGTCTCTACACCTATAGGGATGATTATATCTAGTCTCTACACCTATAGGAATGATTATATCTAGTCTCTACACCTATAGGGATGATTATATCTAGTCTCTACACCTATAGGGATGATTATATCTAGTCTCTACACCTATAGGGATGATTATATCTAGTCTCTACACCTATAGGGATGATTATATCTAGTCTCTACACCTATAGGGATGATTATATCTAGTCTCTACACCTATAGGGATGATTATATCTAGTCTCTACACCTAAAGGGATGATTATTATAGTCTCTACACCTATAGGGATGATTATATCTAGTCTCTACACCTATAGGGAGGTTATATCTAGTCTCTACACCTATAGGGATGATTATATCTAGTCTCTACACCTATAGGGATGATTATATCTAGTCTCTACACCTATAGGGATGATTATATCTAGTATCTACACCTATAGGGATGATTATATCTAGTCTCTACACCTATAGGGATGATTATATCTAGTCTCTACACCTATAGGGATGATTATATCTAGTCTCTACACCCATAGGGATGATTATATATAGTCTCTACACCTATAAGGATGATTATATCTAGTCTCTACACCTATATGGATGATAATATCTAGTCTCTTCACCTATAGGGATGGTTATATCTAGCTCTACACCTATAGGGATGATTATATCTAGTCTCTACACCTATAGGGATGATTATATCTAGCTCTACACCTATAGGGATGATTATATCTAGTGTCTACACCTATAGGGATGATTATATCTAGTCTCTACACCTATAGGGATGGTTATATCTAGTATCTACACCTATAGGGATGATTATATCTAGTATCTACACCTATAGGGATGATTATATCTAGTCTCTACACCTATAGGGATGATTATATCTAGTCTCTACACCTATAGGGATGATTATATCTAGTCTCTACACCTATAGGGATGATTATATCTAGTCTCTACACCTATGGGGATGAGTATATCTAGTCTCTACACCTATAGGGATGATTATATCTAGTCTCTACACCTAAAGGGATGATTATTCTAGTCTCTACACCTATAGGGATGATTATATCTAGTCTCTACACCTATATGGATGATTATATCTAGTCTCTACACCTATAGGGATGATTATATCTAGTCTCTACACCTATAGGGATGATTATATCTAGTCTCTACTACTCTGATTAGGTAAGTGTAACCTGAGGGACAGGTGATTAGGTAAGTGTAAACTTAAGGACAGGTGTTTAGGTAAGTGTAACCTGAGGGACAGGTGGTTAGGTAAGTGTAAACTTAAGGACAGGTGGTTAAGTAAGTGTAACCTGAGGGACAGGTGGTTAGGTAAGTGTAACCTGAGGGACAGGTGAGTAGGTAAGTGTAACCTGAGGGACAGGTGGTTAGGTAAGTGTAACCTGAGGGACAGGTGGTTAGGTAAGTGTAACCTGAGGGACAGGTGGTTAGGTAAGTGTAACCTGAGGGACAGGTTGCTCAGGTTTAAAGGTAAGTGTTCCCCTTTTCCCCTTTCCTTTAGGGAATTGTTATGAGAGACTAATAGATATGTTCTATGGTCCAGGCTACTAATAGATATGTTCTATGGTCCAGGCTACTAATATATATGGTCTATGGTCCAGGCTACTAATAGATATGTTCTATGGTCCAGGCTACTAATAGATATGTTCTATGGTCCAGGCTACTAATAGATATGTTCTATGGTCCAGGCTACTAATAGATATGTTCTATGGTCCAGGCTACTAATAGATTTGTTCTATGGTCCAGGCTACTAATAGGTATGAACCAGACAATCCCGGCGACGGGCCACGTGTGACACAGACACTGACAGACATGTCCCTGTTTGTCTTGTCTATCTCTGAGTCTGTCTATACGGCGGGAACAGCAAGTGCCAAACACTACATCCCCTAATGGAGGGAGCAGTTTAAAAAGGATAATCCTGGAGCGGTTTGTCTGTTTAGCAGATGACCCTCCTCTGTGAAGCACCCTGAGGCAGAATGGAGGCTGACACTAAACAGGGGCTCAGCTTCCTGCCTCTCTCTCCCTCCCCTGGCTGCTGGTTAATTACACTGCCTTCCACTGCAACAAAGGGCAGCGTTTCTCTCAATTCAAATAGATTAATCCTTTCATTTGCAGACAGTCGGTGTACGCAATTGGGGGAATGGGGCTGGGAAGTGTGTGTGTGTGTGTGTGTGTGTGTGTGACGCAGCGCTGCAGGTAGGTAGTCAGGTTACCAGGACAACTCTATCCCAGCCTCCATCAGAACACACGCTCTGACGCATCACAGTCCACAGAGGAGCTTCAGTCCAAACTCCCTAACCAGGCCACGAGTCAAGAGGAGAGGAGCTTTAGTCCCAACTCCCTAACCAGGCCACGAGTCAAGAGGAGAGGAGCTTTAGTCCCAACTTCCTAACCAGGCCACGAGTCAAGAGGAGAGGAGCTTCAGTCCCAACTCCCTAACCAGGCCACGAGTCAAGAGGAGAGGAGCTTCAGTCCCAACTCCCTAACCAGGCCACGAGTCAAGAGGAGAGGATCTTCAGTCCCAACTCCCTAACCAAGCCATGACTCGAGAGGAGAGGAGCTCCAGTCCCAACTCCCTCACCAGGTCATAGTCAAGAGGAGAGGAGCCTGAGGCACAGGAATAACATCTTGTCCATGACTGTTTTCTTATTGTTTGCCATGTATGTCTGCTGCTGTATTTTTAGGTTTCCATCATGCAAACAGAGAGGTGTTCAAATCTATGACGTTGCAGACTGTATGAAAGCTAATCCCTAAAATTCCTCATTCACTCTCTGTTCCTTCCCTTCCCTTCCCCTTAGTCACAACATTCCACTGACTGCCAGCTGTTCCCTTCCTTTCCCCTTAGTCACAACATTCCACTGACTGCCAGCTGTTCCTTTCCCTTCCCCTCAGTCACAACATTCCACTGACTGCCAGCTGTTCCCTTTCCTTCCCCTTAGTCACAACATTCCACTGACTGCCAGCTGTTCCCTCCCATTCCCCTTAGTCACAACATTCCACTGACTGCCAGCTGTTCCCTTCCCTTCCCTTCCCCTTAGTCACAACATTCCACTGACTGCCAGCTGTTCCTTTCCCTTCCCTCCCCCTTAGTCACAACATTCCACTGACTGCCAGCTGTTCCCTTTCCTTCCCCTTAGTCACAACATTCCACTGACTGCCAGCTGTTCCCTCCCATTCCCCTTAGTCACAACATTCCACTGACTGCCAGCTGTTCCCTTCCCTTCCCTTCCCCTTAGTCACAACATTCCACTGACTGCCAGCTGTTCCTTTCCCTTCCCTCCCCCTTAGTCACAACATTCCACTGACTGCCAGCTGTTCCCTTTCCTTCCCCTTAGTCACAACATTCCACTGATTGCCATCTGTTCCCTTCCCTTCCCCTTAGTCACAACATTCCACTGACAGCCAGCTGTTCCCTTCCCTTCCCCTTAGTCACAACATTTTACTGACTGCCAGCTGTTCCCTTTCCTTCCCCTTAGTCACAACATTCCACTGACTGCCAGCTGTTCCCTCCCATTCCCCTTAGTCACAACATTCCACTGACTGCCAGCTGTTCCCTTCCATTCCCCTTAGTCACAACATTCCACTGACTGCCAGCTGTTCCTTTCCCTTCCTTTCCCCTTAGTCACAACATTCCACTAACTGCCAGCTGTTCCCTTCCATTCCCCTTAGTCACAACATTCCACTGACTGCCAACTTTTATACTGAACAAGATACAGCCTAGGCTTGAAAAGAACAGAACATACCAGGCACTAAACACCAGGGCACTAAACACCAGGGCACTAAACACCAGGGCACTAAACACCAGGGCACTAAACACCAGGGCACTAAACACCAGGGCACTAAACACCAGGGCACTAAACACCAGGACACTAAACACCAGGGCACTAAACTCTAAGGCACTAAACACCAGGGCAGTAAACACCAGGGCACTAAACACCAGGGCACTAAACACCAGGGCACTAAACACCAAGGCACTAAACACCAGGACACTAAACACCAGGGCACTAAACACCAGGGCACTAAACACCAGGGCACTAAACACCAGGGCACTAAACACCAGGGCACTAAACGCCAGGGCACTAAACACCAGGACACTAAACACCAGGGCACTAAACGCCAAGGCACTAAACACCAGGGCACTAAACACCAGGACACTAAACACCAGGACACTAAACACCAGGACACTAAACACCAGGACACTAAACACCAGGACACTAAACACCAGGACACTAAACACCAGGACACTAAACACCAGGACACTAAACACCAGGGCACTAAACACCAGGACACTAAACACCAGGGCACTAAACACCAGGACACTAAACACCAGGGCAGTAAACACCAGGGCACTAAACACCAGGACACTAAACACCAGGGCACTAAACACCAGGGCACTAAACACCAGGGCACTAAACTCTAAGGCACTAAACACCAGGGCAGTAAACACCAGGGCACTAAACTCTAAGGCACTAAACACCAGGGCAGTAAACACCAGGGCACTAAACACCAGGGCAGTAAACACCAGGGCACTAAACACCAGGGCACTAAACTCTAAGGCACTAAACACCAGGGCAGTAAACACCAAGGCACTAAACACCAGGGCAGTAAACACCAGGGCACTAAACACCAGGGCACTAAACTCTAAGGCACTAAACACCAGGGCAGTAAACACCAAGGCACTAAACACCAGGGCAGTAAACACCAGGGCACTAAACACCAGGGCACTAAACTCTAAGGCACTAAACACCAGGGCAGTAAACACCAAGGCACTAAACACCAGGGCAGTAAACACCAGGGCACTAAACACCAGGGCACTAAACTCTAAGGCACTAAACACCAGGGCACTAAACACCAGGGCACTAAACACCAGGGCACTAAACACCAGGGCACTAAACACCAGGGCACTAAACACTAAGGCACTAAACACCAGGGCACTAAACACCAGGGCACTAAACACCAGGGCACTAAACACCAGGGCACTAAACACCAGGACACTAAACACCAGGGCACTAAACTCTAAGGCACTAAACACCAGGGCAGTAAACACCAGGGCACTAAACACCAGGGCACTAAACACCAGGGCACTAAACACCAAGGCACTAAACACCAGGACACTAAACACCAGGGCACTAAACACCAGGGCACTAAACACCAGGGCACTAAACACCAGGGCACTAAACACCAGGGCACTAAACACCAGGACACTAAACACCAGGGCACTAAACACCAGGACACTAAACACCAGGGCACTAAACACCAGGACACTAAACACCAGGGCAGTAAACACCAGGGCACTAAACACCAGGACACTAAACACCAGGGCACTAAACACCAGGGCACTAAACACCAGGGCACTAAACTCTAAGGCACTAAACACCAGGGCAGTAAACACCAGGGCACTAAACTCTAAGGCACTAAACACCAGGGCAGTAAACACCAGGGCACTAAACACCAGGGCAGTAAACACCAGGGCACTAAACACCAGGGCACTAAACTCTAAGGCACTAAACACCAGGGCAGTAAACACCAAGGCACTAAACACCAGGGCAGTAAACACCAGGGCACTAAACACCAGGGCACTAAACTCTAAGGCACTAAACACCAGGGCAGTAAACACCAAGGCACTAAACACCAGGGCAGTAAACACCAGGGCACTAAACACCAGGGCACTAAACTCTAAGGCACTAAACACCAGGGCAGTAAACACCAAGGCACTAAACACCAGGGCAGTAAACACCAGGGCACTAAACACCAGGGCACTAAACTCTAAGGCACTAAACACCAGGGCACTAAACACCAGGGCACTAAACACCAGGGCACTAAACACCAGGGCACTAAACACCAGGGCACTAAACACTAAGGCACTAAACACCAGGGCACTAAACGCCAAGGCACTAAACACCAGGGCACTAAACACCAGGGCAGTAAACACCAGGGCACTAAACGCCAAGGCACTAAACACCAGGGCACTAAACACCAAGGCACTAAACACCAGGGCAGTAAACACCAGGGCACTAAACACCAGGGCACTAAACTCTAAGGCACTAAACACCAGGGCACTAAACACCAGGGCAGTAAACACCAGGACACTAAACACCAGGACACTAAACACCAGGACACTAAACACCAGGGCACTAAACACCAGGGCACTAAACTCTAAGGCACTAAACACCAGGGCACTAAACACCAGGGCACTAAACACCAGGGCACTAAACACCAAGGCACTAAACACCAGGGCACTAAACACCAGGGCACTAAACACCAGGGCACTAAACACTAGGGCACTAAACACCAGGGCACTAAACACTAGGGCACTAAACACCAGGGCACTAAACACCAGGACACTAAACACCAGGACACTAAACACCAGGGCACTAAACACCAGGGCACTAAACACCAGGACACTAAACACCAGGACACTAAACACCAGGGCACTAAACACCAGGACACTAAACACCAGGACACTAAACACCAGGACACTAAACACCAGGGCACTAAACACCAGGGCACTAAACACCAAGGCACTAAACACCAAGGCACTAAACACCAGGGCACTAAACACCAGGACACTAAACACCAGGGCACTAAACACCAGGGCACTAAACACCAGGGCACTAAACACCAGGGCACTAAACACCAGGGCACTAAACACCAGGGCACTAAACACCAGGGCACTAAACTCTAAGGCACTAAACACCAGGGCAGTAAACACCAGGGCACTAAACACTAGGGCACTAAACACCAGGGCAGTAAACACCAGGGCACTAAACACCAGGGCACTAAACACCAGGGCACTAAACACCAGGACACTAAACACCAGGACACTAAACACCAGGGCACTAAACACCAGGACACTAAACACCAGGACACTAAACACCAGGACACTAAACACCAGGGCACTAAACACCAAGGCACTAAACACCAAGGCACTAAACACCAAGGCACTAAACACCAGGGCACTAAACACCAGGACACTAAACACCAGGACACTAAACACCAGGGCACTAAACACCAGGGCACTAAACACCAGGGCACTAAACACCAGGGCACTAAACACCAGGACACTAAACACCAGGACACTAAACACTAGGGCACTAAACACTAGGGCACTAAACACACCAATCAGCACAGGTGTTGTAAGGTGCTATAACAGATATGTTATTTACCCTTTATCTCCTCAATTCTTTTTTTGGAAGGGGTTCACATTTCAAGATGAAGGGCCAATCAATGTAATTCATGTTCCATTTGTGTGCTGGTGGAGAGAGGACAAAGAAGCACTGCAGCAGTCTCTCTCTGATCAAGCAGAGCTGCAGGCACAGACAGCATTCATCCCCCCCAAAAAAGTGCACTGTGGATGTACTTTACTTTCCTGAATGTAATTTCACTAGATGAGGATTATTAAAAAATGTATATTTAACATTTTGGTCATTGATCAATTTGAATGAACAACACCACCATGACAAATGGTTTGGTTTAACACCAAGATGACAAAACTTGATCTTGGATGTTTCAAAATACTCCTTCCCTTTCCCCTCAAACAACAACCACAGAAGAGAAAGACTTCCTCCATGCAAGGCATGCAACCACCATGTTAATCATGAACAAGCTCCCACACTCATAAAATGTAGTCAAATCTATGGTGATAATGCTGGGGTTATGAGGATGTGTTTGTCATGCAAAACTGAATGACTGTACTGTTGTGTACCAAGCTAAAGGCTACTAGGCTTCCTTCCTGCCTCCAGGGTTGGGATGTGGCTATTTATACTAATCTCTGCTAAAACCATTCCATTATTACTTTGGAACTACACTATACTTAAACAAAATTGAACTACAATTAATTTGTGCAATTTGGAAATCCTAGTTAGAATAAATATTGATAACAATTATAAATTAAAGATGCATCTGCTGCCTATTATTTTATCTGGTCGTTTTATAGCCAACTTGGCAGATACTAGTTTTATTACAAATTGCTAAGAAAATATTTTTTTACTCCGGCTGGAGTAATAGAAATAACTCTAAATCATTCACTTTAAATTGTCTATCATCTCTGAATGATTGCGTTTGTCATTCTAATAATATTTTGGTTGGTTGACACAAAGAGGATGTTGTTAGGCTCATGGATGAGCTTTGTATAATGCAATAAACTCCAATCCGCACTTTGTTGAGGTTCTCGCTGTAACGCTACTCCGTGTTTTCCAACATACCCTATCTGCCCCAGCTGACTGGCAGTACTTGTTTACTGGTGGATAGACACAGAAAGAGACGAAAAGGGGGGAACCTGAGAGAGGTACCGTATACGGGGATCGAAGTTTTTCACACTTCGAAGCAATGTGCTGGAAGCGGCGGCAATTATTTGTTTAATGGCTAAAAGTAACGTTCGCTGTATGACGTTTTTTGTTTATGGGTGTTTTCATTTTGTAGTGGCGTGACTGTAGCGACTGAAGGAGTTCAGGGGAAGGTCGTTGAAAAAGCTATCCACGTTTTTTCTGCACGTATCCAAAGGAGTTCCTGGGATGTGTTCATGTTTTTCTTCGTACGTTTTAAAAGGCGTTCTTGCTGTGATACGGTGAATAAGTGGAATACTTGGAGGTGCATGAACCACTCGATCAGCGACCTGTGGATTACAGCAAGCTAGCCAACTCTATCTAGTTAGCTAGCTAACGTTAGCTAGCTAGGTTCTTGGGTCGATAGAAATTTGGCGAAATAACTGGGTTTTTGGAAGAAAGAGGACACATATATTTCGACATTACCAAGCATTTATCTTAAATAATTGCTTTATTATACGAAAATACTGTCTCTGAGTGTTTTACCAAACGCACATAGTTAATTACATGGAATTTCAACATTGGAACCTCGTTTATCGTGGAATGAGCCCGTAGCTAGTTTCCCAACTGGTACCTCCTTACTAGTTCAGCTAGCAGTGTGGCATTTATTTTTCTCCAATCGGAAGACTTTTGTATAAAACAGATGAAAGTGAACTATCCCATACAATTGTGGAAAATGAAGCTTTTTATTCGCACATGTGTCACCAGAAGCCAAGATCACGTTATTTAGTGGTCATTTGTTTCAAGGATAATCCGAAATCACCAAAGTTAGCTGAGAAGATATTAAGATACCGTTACAACCAAATTGGACCCCCCGGCCCCTTTTTAGGGGGGCTAACTGGACTAGTTCTCGTCTCTTTTTGAATACTTGTTTGTGTTGCATTTCTTAGAAACACATTTTAAACGAACTTTGGATATCTTCAAAACAACCCCCACGTTTTTGGATACACAACAAAATAAGAACACAATCGAAGTCACAATGCGGCTTGGGACCTCAGCGGTTGTTTTGGTTACTTTTACCTACATTGTATGCCAGTGTGGGCTAACAAATGGAGAAAGTAAGTATAGCTATATTTTTCATGCAATACTGGTTAATGATTAATATGTGACTCACTACACACCACACATCCTACCATCATTTTAGACACTGAATTCCATGTGTTTATTATTCCCATGGAAAAATACGTTTTTAATTTAAATGAGTTTTCCTTGACTCTAAAGGGATTCAATGCCACTGGAACAATATGGTTGTTTGGCCATTTTTTGCCAAGAGACAAGTTTGCTTCCCATGGTGTTTCAAATATTTGTTAGCGAAGTTATTACAGAATAACAACGGCCACGCCCCCTCTTAAAATATCTGATTGAGGCCTGGCATGGATGCGTCAACCCGAGGGCCAGATCAGATCCTGATAATGGACTAGGGTGGTCTGTAGCAGAAAATCTAAACAGGAAATTGTATAATTCGCTTGCACGCGTAGGCCCCTTCATGGCGACTTGCTACACACACTCACGTTGTAGCTGGAAATGTAAACACATTTAGCTAACGTTAAGAAGGTCCATGAAATCCTCCATAAATGGAGGATTAGCCCATCCCTCAGAAGAAATGCCTGAAATAATGTTCACATTCACACGCTCACCATGTGCCAGACAATTACTGTGAGAGTGAGGATGTTTACTATGGAGTATTATTGAAACGGAAGAAACAAAACAAGATTCCGGCTACAGTATAACTAGATCTCGTATTCCTTGTTTTATGATACACTTTGTTTGAAAAACAAGGCACATCATTGTGGCATGTACAACATTACATTTAAAGGATACAGGCTCTATCCCTTAGCTTTATTGCAGCAGAAACATAGAGAACCCAGTGTCTCTGTAGTGCGTTCATAGCTGTTGGATGTTTCCCCTGTGTTTTGATCCAACCGTTTTTAGCTCAGGATTCAAGAACTTCTCACAGCATACCATATAGTTATGTCACTATAATCCTGTCCTCTAATGCAGTCTTTCAGGCTTTAGTCCATACCTGTAGTTAAGTGTTATTGGAACGTCTTTTTAAAATGTAAAATTTACATTTTAGTCATTTAGCAGACGCTCTTATCCAGAGCGACTTACAGTTAGTGAGTGCATACATTTTTAAATCTGTGACATGTAGCCAAGTGACACGTTGTGATTTCACCCTCAAGATGGCATAGTTTGAATATTGAATTGCGGAATAAAACAATATATTAAACTGCTCAACTATGTAATTACAATAAGATAAAAACCTGTTGTTGCTGTTGTATTTAAGCTACCAGGTTACTACCTTTACTCGGCAAGCTTAGCCTCCTTATAATGTAAAGAGGCTGGCAAATAGCTTACTGTACTCCTAACTTCTCTGGAAGTGTTTCATTTTAAGCATCTGAAGTCACCAGAATAATAATACATGTTTGTAAAAAATAAAAATAAAAACATGATATAAGGGTGCTCAAATGTACCATTCCATTCAGTAGATGTTATTAGCATGACTCCGAGCCATGCAGAATTATGAAGACATGGCGCCAGACCATTTTTAATCTACATATTTTCCCAATTGGTTTTCTAGTAAAATTGAATATTTCTTAGATGAGTGTATCTGAAGTAACTATTTTTAGTCTTGGCTGTGGCATTTTTGTGCGACACCCAAAATGTAGCCTCGTGAAAATATCTAACTTACAATCTTTGCACATTTCTCTATAGCTACCTGTTACGCCTTGGCATGTTGATTTGGTCTATCATGACACGCAGGTTAAAATACATAACACATAAGAGATGAACATTGGGTTGTTGGTTGTTAATTTACCTTGAATGCAGGAGGTCCTTTTGTTGCTGGGTATTTGTAGAACTTTGACCCGAAGTCATACAAAATTGTGTGTTTCTCTACTAGGACGATTAATCCACAGATAAATGGGAGAATCCTAGTTAGTATTTAGTTAACTTTGATTAATCTCTCCTTGTTCATTTTTCATCACCCCATGTGGGTTTGTATGCTTGTGAAAACCAATGAGTAGATGGGAGAGGCGGGTTGAGCGTCTTAAATAGAACTAAGTTCTATTTTAGCGGTCAGCAACGCAGGTGTTCATTGACATGCGCAACAGTGTAATTAAATTGTTGAATAACATGTACTGTAAATTCACCGTAAACCGCAATACAACATGGCCTGTCTGGTTTCCCTGTTCCAATGATGCTCTGATTGCTTCTCTGTAAAGGCTGAGACATAACAGGTCCACTTTAGAACATTCTAGAACACAAGAGTAAGTTTGTAAACATTAAGCTAGTGGGGATTCCTGTGATGACCCAATGAAGTAAACACATCGCAGTCTCTCTCTATATTTTAATGAACTTAAAGCTCAGACACAGGATTGTCAAACGTTTGCCTGCCAACCGAGTGTTAGCAGTCAATCTCTTTTGTGTTCACACAGCGAAGACCTTTTAAGTCGTCAGCCACTCAGCCTTGTTAAAATACTCCAAACCAGAATAATAATAATAATAATAATATGCCATTTAGCAGACGCTTTTATCCAAGGCGACTTACAGTCATGCGTGCATACATTTGTGTATGGGTGGTCCCGGGGATCGAACCCACTACCTTGGCGTTACAAGCGCCGTGCTCTACCGGCTGAGCTACAGAGGACCACAAGGTGGCAGTAGTGTTGTTTTGCAATGCATATCTGTGCGTATTGCTTATGGTCTATATTATAAGCTATCTGTGCTAATGTTGCTATTCTGTAGAAAGCCCTTGTTGATACCAGCCAGATGGCCACAGCTAGATAACTACGTAGCAAGATGACAAAGAAACTATTTAATTCATTCTCCATAATCCCATACTGCCAGTGCCAGCCCATAGCCAAATGTTTAGCCAGCTATCTAACTCTGCAGCTAACAAGGACAGCTGTTTCATGGAAACTAGCTAATCCATTGGGATTTAATCATAATGTCAATACTAGCTACAGTGGTTAACTAGCTTGGAGGAAGTGTTTTTTGCATATGAAGTGTGACTGGCTCATCCGTAGATGTACGGAGAAAATGCCCCCCCCGTTTGTTTGTTGGGGGTTCATGCTCTCTGATTGGCTGAAAGTCAAGTTGTTGGCCACTGACGAGCATTGCGATTCTACAAGTAGAAACGGTAGGTTCGACGCTACCGGGTCGGCACACAGCAGGTACCGCTTTTGTTCTGGCAAGAGAAGGAACGGCCTCCCACTGTGATAAGTACCCATCGGCAGTGAGATTCTTGTTGTGTTTCATGCTTTCGGTTATATTGAGCATTTGGCTAGTAAGGATCTCTGTTGATCCAACAAAGCATCTGACAAGGAGTGCGTCTAACGTTGTCTTCTCTTTTTACTGTTCTGTGTTACCCTAACTGTCTCCGGTTTGGTTGTATCTGCTATTTGACAAAACCTCTTCCCATTAGTGTTGTATCACTTTAAACCGCTCCAGAGGCAGAGTTCAAAGGAGCATTTCTGGGTATTTTACACAGGGCATGTATGCAGAGAGAAAGAGGCCTCTGCAGAGGGGGCCTGCTGGAGGAGTGCTACTATCTCTTTCTGAGGGAGTGGAGCACATGTCAAAGGCTGTTTGCTTCCTGATTGACTGAATTCTGTGGGAAGTTACCATATTTGGCACTAAATGTAAATAGTCAATGTAAATAGTCCGGGTGGCCATTTGATTAATTGTTCAGCAGTCTTATTGCTTTGGGGTAGAAGCTGTTAAGGAGCCTTTTGGTCCTAGACATGGCGCTCCGGTACCGCTTGCAGTGCGGTAGCAGAGAGAACAGTCTATTACTTGGGTGCCTGGAGTCAGTGACAATTTTTTGGCCTTTCCTCTGACACGCCTAGTATATAGGTCCTGGATGGCAGGAAGCTTGGCCCCAGTGATGTACTGGGCCTTACGCACTACCCTCTGTAGCGCCTTGCGGTTGGATGCCAAGCAGTTGCCATACCAGGCGGTGATGCAACCAGTCAGGATGCTCTTGATGGTGCAGCTGTATAACTTTTTGAGGATCTGGGGACCCATGCCAAATATTTTCAGTCTCCTTAGGGGGAAAAGGTGTTGTCGTGTCCTCTTCACGACTGTCTTGGTGTGTTTGGACCATGATAGTTTGCTGTTGGTGGACACCAAGGAACTAAACTCTTGACCCGCTCCACTACATTCCCGTCGATGTTAATGGGGGCCTGTTCGGCCCGCCTTTTCCCGTAGTCCACGATCAGCTCCTTTTGTCTTTTTCACATTGAGAGAGAGGTCTCTGACCTCCTCCCTATAGGCTGTCTCATCGTTGTCGGTGATCAGGCCTACCACTGTTGTGTTGTCAGCAAACTTAATGATGGTGTTGGAGTCATGTTTGGCCACGCAGTCGTGGGTGAACAGAGAGTACAGGGGGGGACTAAGCACGCACCCTTGAGGAGCCCCAGTGTTGAGGATCAGCGTGGCAAATGTGTTGTTGCCTACCCTTACCACCTGGGGGCGGCCCGTCAGGAAGTCCAGGATCCAGTTGCAGAGGGAGGTGTTTAGTCCCAGGGTCCTTAGCTTAGTGATGAGCTTTATGGGCACTATGGTGTTGAACGCTGAGCTGTAGTCAATGAACAGCATTCTCACATAGGTGTTCCTTTTTGTCCATGTGGGAAAGGGCAGTGTGGAGTGCCATAGAGATTGCATCATCTGTGGAACTGTTGGGGCGATTATACAAATTCAGTGGGTCTAGGGTATCCGGGATGATGCTGTTGATGTGAGCCATGTGTGGAGAAGACGGAGCGCTATCATGGGGTCTCTATCCCAGAAGCAACCGCTGTCTCCCGCTCGCTCTTGCTGCTGTCTAAGGAAAAAAACGAGTTGTGCAACACCTGTCCCTTTCTTGTTCTTCTCAGACTTGTGAGTGAATCTCTGTAGGGAATATTCGAGAGCGTCTGTGAGGGCCTTCGACTGACCGGCTCGTCACTCACAAGCCTCAGAGCCATGAAGTTTGTCATTCCGTGAACCAACCAATGAATTAGAATTTGGGCTCAGAGTTTCATTTAAGTGTATTCAGTTGACCACACAAAATTGTCTGATTCATTTGTAGAGTGTTAATAATAGTCTTGGATGGGAAATGGGGAATCCCCCTTAAAAATAATATTAAAAAGGAACATGGTTTTAAACAGTGAATGACGCCTATGGTTTTAAACTGTGAATGACGCCCATGGTTTTAAACTGTGAATGACGCCCATGGTTTTAAACTGTGAATGACGCCCATGGTTTTAAACTGTGAATGACGCCTATGGTTTTAAACTGTGAATGACGCCTATGGTTTTAAACTGTGAATGACGCCTATGGTTTTAAACTGTGAATGACGCCTATGGTTTTAAACTGTGAATGACGCCCATGGTTTTAAACTGTGAATGACGCCCATGGTTTTAAACTGTGAATGACGCCCATGGTTTTAAACTGTGAATGGTTTTAAACTGTGAATGATTTTAAACTGTCTATGGTTTTAAACTGTGAATGACGCCCATGGTTTTAAACTGTGAATGACGCCTATGGTTTTAAACTGTGAATGACGCCTATGGTTTTAAACTGTGAATGACGCCCATGGTTTTAAACTGTGAATGACGCCTATGGTGAATGGCTGAAGGAAAGACTGGGCATTTGATTGGCTCTGGGAACAGAAGGCAGTGTCTCTATTGTGTTTGTTGCCTCTCTGTGGCCCCTGTTTGGGGAACCTCAGGCACATTTTCCCACAATGTTGTGCGTGTGGAATGTGTTTGAAGTGGGCCACCTTATAGGTGCTGTTGCAGTTGAGGGGGGTGGACCACAGCCTGAGGTATGCAGCTCGGCTCTCTGCTGTGCTGACCTCTTCCGGGCCATGGATCTCTACATTGGTGATCCTTGCCGGGGAGTCTCCGAGGTGGGCCTTTTTCTCTGTCTTCTCTGGCCTTTGGGTGTCCTGTCTCTCTGTATCTATCTAGGCCCACTCCTCCGTGTTCATGAATAACATGGAATAGGCTACCCATGTAGGAACATGCATGGGTATTAGGAAACAAGTTTTTAAAAAATCGGGCCCCAGGATATTTTTGTTGTCCATTTCTCTGATTTATAGTGGTAGGAAATGGGAGCTGTGAAAAACATTATTTGTGACAGTGGTAAACGTGTTACAGTAGCCTATGGGCTGGATGTGGAAGGAGAACGGGAGGTTCAGCTGTTTCACAAGTGAAACCTTAAATCATCACGTTCAGTTGTTGGCCCTCCTCATGGTCGATGTGATGTTGACAGCCTCACTGGAGGGAACACACAAAATGGTCGCCACTCACCAGAACATGGGTAGTGGCTGTACATAGGCTACACATAGTCATTTTCTGTAGCAAAACAGTCTGTTTGATCACATTCTGCCACATTTATTTTATACAAACACATAGTGTAATAGATACTTATAAATAAGCAGTGATCATGCAGTTACTCTGTTTACTTAGATAGAGTTTATGAAAGAAAGCCTAAGCCATTGTTTAAGTGTGAACAATTGCGTTTTCACTGTACCTTTTTGATTCTACGTAAGTAGCCTAATTTGTGTGGCGTAAAGTCTGTTAGATTAGAATACGGGCAAATGCAACAGATTAAACGGCAATAACCTAACCTGCTGACCAAACCGCCCACGTTACGTGCGCTGCAAAATAAATGTACACATGCACGTTATTCAGTCATTTCATCCAAATGGCTGTCAACGGGTGTCAGCGTAGCCAGGCACTAAAATATGACACGCTGCTAGTCCCGCATCTCCCATCTTCTCATTGGTTTTTACGAGCATATACCCACATGGGTGATTGACAGATGAACGAGGTCCACCTAGTTCAGGTGGTTGCCAACCGCCATATAAAATCCACAGAAGAAGAATGAATGAGGAGAAAAACTAACTAGGTTTCCCCTTTTTTATCTGTGGATTAATTGTCGGAGTAGAGAACACACCATTTTTGTGACTCAAAGTGTACAAATTCTACAAAGATACGCATTTCAGGTAAAATAACAACCCAATGTTTATCTCCCAGGACAAATTAGCTAGCAACAGCAAGCTAGCTAAATGTGCATGAATTTTTCATGTGTTTAGACCTAGGGCTGTTGCGGTGACCGTATTACCGCCACACCGGCGGTCACAAGTCATGACCGCAGTCAAATTCCACTTGACCGTTTAGTCACGGCAAGTAGGCTTCTCCAGAACTGTGCTCTACTGCCGATGGTCATTAGTAGCCCATCAAACTTGCTAACTGCCTGGTACTCAGTACTCTATTGTCCCTCTAATCACTCTAACATCAAATGTAATCTAAAATCAAATCAAACACTTCATGAGAGCCCATGAGCTCATGTTGCGCAACATTTATATAGGCTGTGAAATTGCGTGAGAAAACAGAGTGTTGATGCCCTCTTAAAAAGAGGAGGATCCCATCAGCTTTCTATAGGCTAGGCCTACTATATTTATTTCTCAACTTTCCTAATATTAAGCACATTGCTTCGCTTTACAAAGGAGTATAGTCTACCTGGCTGGCATGAAAATGAACCACGGGAAAAGCATCCTCCATTCGCTATTTAAGTGCATAGATGACATTACATGTATTTATTTTGCCCCTGTTCCGAGACCGGTGCATGATAATGGTCCATTCTAAATCAAAACTCATTTCACACACATATTATTTAGTATCTGTAAAGACAAGATTAAATCAATAATAGTCTGATGGGTGACAATATTATCACTTGTGAATGATGCCCAGCATGTGCAGTAAGGCAAGAAACAGCACGCGCCTTTTTTTTGCGTGACTTTTTCAAATCATAATCGCACACCTCATGTAGCCTAGCCCATAGGCCTATATGTTTTAATAAGGTTTGTATCACAACTAAAGTGGCCAAATAACTTCTTAAAATTAAGCACATGAATCTGCTTCACAATCCGTGTAGAGCCTAACTGGTATACATAGGCGGTGCGTGAGTTTCAAGTTTGGGGAAGATAATTGCATTTTTGGTCACTTTTGAGAACAGTGTTTTCCTGCTAATTGATGGCATTTTGGAATATTCTCCCATATAGCCTACTGCCATGTGCGCATTGCTGCGCTTATAATGTGAAGAAATAGCCTAATAGTTTATCAACATTTTAAGCTAAACATTCTGATCTGTTGCATCAGCCTCATTGCTTTAATAATGTAACTTTAATAATGTTTACGGTCACTTTAATAATGTTTACATATCTTGCACTACTCATCTCATATGTATATACTGCATTCTATTCTATAATATTCTACTGTATCTTAGTCCATGCCGCTCTGTCATTGCTTGTCCATTTATATGTATATGTTCTTAAATTCCATTCCTCACTAGATTTGTGTGTATTGGGTATATGTTGTGAAATTGTTAGATATTACTGCACTGTCGGCGCTAGAAGCACAAGCATTTAGCTACACCCTCTATAACATCTGCTAAACACGTGGATGTGACAAATAAAATGTGATTTTGATTTTAAACGTTTTTTTTGATGCGAGTGATTGTATTAATCTGGGATCTATCGGATCCCACAACTGTCCCAGACTATGTTTGGAATATTTTTTTCTCACACAGAATAGAATAGGCCAACTTTAGTACTATGGAGGATAGTAGATTGACATAGGCTAGAGCTTTTGCTGTTCGGTAGGCCTACTCATCTTTTTGGCTGAAAAGTAAATGTGGACAGTTCTTCTAACATCTTCAATATGCGCATCGGAATTGGATAAGAAGGACGCGCTCAGTTGCGTCCTCAACGTGTCTGTCTTCACTTGTAGCCTACTTCTGAGCTGAGATTCCTGTGAGAAGTACCCGGTCACGTGACAGGCATTGGCTAATAAGAATTGAGATATCTGTGAGAGGTGCTTAGGCCATTGGCAACCGGGAGAAGGGAATTATAATTATTATATTCGGCCCAAGGGCACAACGGCCACTGGCCGCAAGTTATGGATTTTTTTTAGGGGGCATCACGGCCGCACAAGGGGGATGCCGCCGGGATGTTCAAGGCCTGGTGAGAATATTATCAAGTGCTTGTCAAATTGTGAATGAGAGACTGATGAAGTGTGTGCAGCCTGCATAAGAAACAAAGCAGAGCTCATGCCTTTTCATGTGACTGTTTTCAAATCATCATTAGTCGCATCATGCAGCCTTAGAATGAATAAAAAATCTAAGCATATAGCCCAACATTTGTCTCACAACTAAAGTTGCATAAATAACTCTTAAATTGAGCATATAGGAGGTCCTGTTTCTTTGTTAACAACTCAACACAGAATAGCCGCATGTGCGCACTCAAATCGTTTGGAGAAAATATCCTTTCTATTTTATTCAGCTATGTTCAGTTGTATTCTTCATACTATAAAATAAGCAACGGAATTCTAAGCAAATCTTGTCTGCTAAATGAACTATTGTAGCCCACAGCCACATGGCATAGCCAGATCAGGGCATAACATAAGGACGACTCAGAGTATGCTATTCTGTTCTTCTGAAATAGGCTACGTTTTCTTCATATCATGTTCCTTTAGACCTGTCTAAAATAAATAATGGATTTATTGTGATGGTGTAGGCTATATTACATGGATTTATTAGACTTTTTAAAATGTAGATGTTCCAAAGGTCTGCATCAGTGGCTTGTAGGCTATGCGTGGAAGCCAGGAGATGCTAAATGTGTTTATGTTAATTAACGGTTAATTACCGTGAGACCGGCAGTTATTTGCTTGATAATCACCGGCTGACGAAATGTAATGTCCGCCACAGCCCCATTTAGACCCGTCTCCAAATGAATATAGTTGGTTCACAGTTGGTATTTGAACCTGAACGCGTCTGGTGGGGATAGACTGAATCAACATGCGCATGATGGCACACGCGGAGTCGATTTGATCATATAATGTAATAATCGCAGGGGTTGTGAACTAAAGGCTTTCCTTGTCCTTCGACTGACTGTGTTTTATGGGGAAATAGGCAATATGTCATGGAAATGAACTGTTCAGTCTTCTTCCTAATTGTTTCTTGTTTTGGGTCTTCTCTCTAATTACACAGTTCAACCTCTCCCCTCTCGTGGTCAAAATGTATGATCTTGTTTGTGTGCAAGAGTGTGTGTTAAAAGCGAGACCTTCCTCTCGCGCTCCGTGTCCACTAATGATCGGCCCTGAGAAGGAAAAACATCAACTTCCCTTTGACTCCAGCTGTACACCACTGACACCAACCGGTTGGTTGGGAGGAGAAAAACACTAACATCCTTATGTTGTGTGTTCATTGTGGGGTGTAGGCCTGGTTTCCCCACCTCTCTCATAATATTACAGGGCTCCCTTGCATAAAATACCTTGGTCTCAATGGGATTTCCAGCTAAAAGTTTTAGCCCCCCCAAAAATTGACTTAATTATTTTGTCAATTGAATGGATTCCCTCCCTGGCTTCCCTCAAGTTTTTTTATTTTCTTATTTTCTTCAAAAAACAACAAATCTTTTGGTTTTGAATAATGTTGTCATGGAAATATGATGTGATGTCTGACTTGGTGTCATTGATGCCTTCCTTCCTTCCTTCATTCATTATAAGTCTGGGGATTCCTAGATAGAAAAGTGTGCCCTTTTTTTAAATGTAAGGCCATCATCACTGCATTGAAATGCGGTTGGAAAAGGGAATCCCACACACAGCCCCATTACGCCATCCTAGAACAATCTGATATGATGTGACTGTTGCTTTTTGTATCTTCCCTATTTTAACTGTCAATGACTTCACACTATAAAATCCAAGTTAAGCCATGCTTGTAGTGCAGGGATCAGGCAGAGCCGGGTTGGAAGCCCTTTTGGCAGACAAGGCTGAGGCCAAAACAAGGCTGCTGTCGGAAGGGGCCATGGAAGCTGGGGTGGTGGGGCTGTGGACTGGTGTGGCCTTGTAACTGTACCTGGTGGGTTAAATGTATTTTGAGGTCTGTCATATGACTGAAAAGTGGACCTTTGACTCACAGCCCACTCTGTTGTTAATCACTGCTGCTCTGACTGGCTTGTGCCGCTGCAGACGTGCTTAGCTCGGGAGAGGAGGAACTTTTCTATGGCTAAAGGAAGGGTTGATCATGGCAGTGAAGTTTAAAAATACGAAATGAACAAATTGATTATTAATACAGTTAGGGCAGTTGTAGAAGTCAAATAGTGTCAATGGTCTGTGTAAGAATGATATGTTGCCTGAGTTGTGATTTTTATGCTTGTGAAGGGAATGATTGATTAGGACATTGAATAAGTAAATTTAATTCCTGATTTAATAAACAAAGGCTTATCGTAAAAGTCAGAACCCACGTTTATGAGATCCAATAGGTCAATATAAAATGTCAGGTCTTAAATAGCTCACGGCATTTGAACCGGTTGTTGTGGGTGATTGTGTGCTACTTTTTGTATTGTCGTATATTGTGTGTGTATGTAGGGTCCTATAGAATCTTACATTTTTTGTTTTTCCAGGTTTTTGCTCTGTCTCTTTTTTTAATAGAACATCAAATGTTGTTTTTCTAAGTCCACAACAATGCTTAAACCCACATCAGGAGACCACTTTTGATGCCTGGGGAAAAATAGAAGCCATTTTAGATTTTTTGGGTGTAGTTAACCTTTTTAATGCAAGTGTGCACCAGTAAAATACAATTGATTGCAAAATGGCCGCTGGATTGATGCAAATAACCAGGATATCATTCTGCTAGGTAGGCATAGTCTACTTGGTAATTAACATTTAACTGAGAAGGATTTTGGAAAAGCCTTTCCATCTCTACCAGAAGAAGGTTATCATTAGTATCATCGGCTAAAAGTGTACCGCACGCAGACGAGGGCATTCCTGTGCCAGTTCAGAAAGTTGCAGGAAAATACAACTCCCAAACCAGCTTTCCATCCAACATTTGTATGCGAGTAAAGTACGTCAGATAAAAAACCGTCTCGACAGGCCTGATGGAAACAGCAAATATGTCGGAAAACGTTCCAAATGTCGAGAGAACGCTAGACAAGGTGGGATCTTTTTTGTTTTTGTAAAATGTATTATGTGAGAAATGGCGGTGGAAACTCTTATGCGCAAATATTGATATAATAACCATCATATCACGCGATGATACGTGATGACACGTGTGGTCCTCCCACTATGACTTGGGAAAGCATGCGGTTTATTAGGCTACAGATGAAATAAGTTATGATGAACTTCACAGGGTGGTGAAAGTGCACGGTGATATAAAACAAAATGTCTGCACTCGCCTAACTGTAAGTCGCTCTGGATAAGAGCGTCTGCTAAATGACTAAAATGTAAAATGTGATGAGCTTGATGCTCCTTTCCAATAAATATCGAAGGTCTTATTCTGGTGACATGATGATCGATGCTTGGCTGCCGTTTGACTAATTTTTAAAATGTCCATAATAATCTCACGTAGGCTATACCCACACTGTATCTGTAAGCTGTTGGCTAGCGCGCACCTGCCAATACCAGAGTGGGCACATTCACTATATAACGTCAATTTTTTTTTGTGATAACCATCAGTAGAGTTGTAAATGCGATGGAAACCAATTTAACTTTAAGTTATTTTTATGTGCACTACGTCATCAATCACAGACTTTTATCCACAACAACTTAATTAGATGAAAACACCTCTCTGGTGGGAAAATGTGCATATTTCATTTATGCAGATTTTAGAATATTCACATGGAAACCTAGCTCCTGATGCATTTTGTTAATATCTTATGAATAACTTGGGCAATTTTAATGCATTGATTTAAAAAATAAATTCAATACATTTAGTTGATTTCCTACTAAGACATTTTTGAATATTGTTGAATTTGGTTTTAATGTCTGGATTCTCTCCGTGTTCTCCGAAACTCAGATTTTATAGGGCCTTATCTATGTAGCCTATTTCTCTGACGGTATTGTAATTAGATAAACACATGGCTCTCTACCCGCCTCTCCCATACACCCTCCTCACCCCGTTTCTCTGTCAGTGTCCTGCTACAGTGATGTATATTCCTCGACACCGGCTCACCCAGACCATCAAGTGCTCGGCCATAAAAAATCTGTATGATACTCCAGTTTATTCTGCCAATAAACCTTTCAACAGGGTTAAGAGGGGGGACGGCAATTCGTTTTTATTTTGTGGTGGAATTACATTTTAGATTGTTTTACTTTCTTTTTGTTTCTCCTTTCTTCAGTAAATATGTTCATGTGGCTTTTTAAAAAATGAGGCGACTGGAGGAGCATGGCTCAGAATCAATAGCTTCATTAAGCTTTAATGATTAATTGATTAGTTTAAATGCGACGGGTCAGAAATAAATCAACCTGAAATGCGAACACATAATGTCGTTATAAAAATTTAAATAATCGCAGATTATTCTGAGGAAGAATCTATCCTAAATTTTGGTTTTTATATTCTTACATTTTTATGGTCTGAAGTACCCAGGATTTTGGCCTGTTATTTAACCAACTCAACTGAAGATAATATCCATACATGTGTGCCCCTGCCTGTACACTTCAACTGAAGTTATTTGCATAGGAGGAGTAGTTTTGACAATAACAAACTAGCTCTACTTGATGTTCAGTTTCCCTTTTTAATAGAAATAGTTAAATAAAGTGATGTCATTCTAGAAAGCAGAACAGACACAGTGCTGATTTTCAGATTATTTAAAGCGCAGATCCTTCGGGAGGTGAACATGTCAACATTACACACACTAGGTTTACACATGCCTCAACTGGATGTCCCTCCTCACTTTCTCATTGGTGGGTTGCTCCATGTAGAGAAGAACACAGGTATGCTAATTGATTTGGGGTCACCTGCGTGCCAGCCCTGCAGTAGTTTATAAAGTCATCCCCGCCCTTAACTGCACAAGCAACACAAACATAGACACATGCATACAAACACACGATAGCAATACACTATACACACACGTACACATGGATTATGTATTTATAAATACAGTACCAGTCAAAAGTTTGGAAACACCTACTCATTCAAGGGTTTTTCTTAATTGTTACTATATATTTTTTACATTGTAGAATAATAGTGAAGACATCAAAACTATGAAATAACACATATGGAATCATGTACAGTCGTGGTCGAAAGTTTTTGAGAATGACACAAATACAAATTTTCACAAAGTCTGCTGCCTCAGTTTTGATGATGGCAATTTGCATATACTCCAGAATGTCATGACGAGTGATCAGATTAATTGCAAAGTCCCTCTTTGCCATGAAAATGAACAATCCCCCAAAAACATTTCCACTGCATTTCAGCCGTGCCACAAAAGGACCAGCTGCCATCATGTCAGTGATTCTCTCGTTATCACAGGTGAGAGTGTTGACAAGGACAAGGCTGGAGATCACTCTGACATGCTGATTGAGTTAGAATAACAGACTGGAAGCATTAATAGGAGGGTGGTGCTTTAAATCATTGTTCTTCCTCTGTTAACCATGGTTACCTGCAAGGAAACACGTGCCGTCATCATTGCTTTGCACAAAAAGGGCTTCACAGACAAGGATATTGCTGCTAGTAAGATTGCACCTAAATCAACCATTTATCGGATCATCATGAACTTCAAGGAGTGTTAGATTAATTTGTATTTTAAGAATAATGACTAAAGGATTTCACCCCAAATACAGTATAAATGTGTGAACGGTGTTAAGAGTTATAATGTAGTGGCAACCCACTAACAGAGGGGGGCGGGACTAAACATTCCAGGGTGAAGGGGACTGAGAAAACGGGTTAAAAAAAGCCTCCTAAAGGTGGGCGGAGCAAAGTGCCTTTGTGTGTCAAGGGGTATACAACTGTATGTATGGGTTTTGGCGGCAGAGCTCTCCATGAATAAAAATACAGATCATTCTTGCTGGTTGTGGACCTTGAATCATTTATGATTAAAACCAGAGCCTTACAACCCCTGGTAATGATTCAAGCTTAGGTTGAATTAGAGAGAGAAATTCTCATGACAAGGAGAGAGGTTCAATTGTTGTGAAGAAGGCGTCAGGGCGCCCAAGAAAGTCCAGCAAGCGCCAGGACCGTCTCCTAAAGTTGATTCAGCTGCGGGATCGGGGCACCACCAGTGCAGAGCTTGCTCAGGAATAGCAGCAGGCAGGTGTGAGTGCATCTGCACGCACAGTGAAGCGAAGACATTTGGAGGATGGCCTGGTGTCAAGAAGGGCAGCAAAGAAGCCACTTCTCTCCAGGAAAAACATCAGGGACAGACTGATATTCTGCAAAAGGTACAGGGATTGGACTGCTGAGGACTGGGGTAAAGTCATTTTCTCTGATGAATCCCCTTTCCGATTGTTTGGGGCATCAGGAAAACACTTTGTCCCAACTTCTCCCAACCATCCAAGAACAGTTTGATGACGACCAATGCCTTTTCCAGCATGATGGAGCACCTTGCCATAAGGCAAAAGTGATAACTAAGTGGCTCAGGGAACAAAACCTCAACATTTTGGGTCCATGGCCAGGAAACTCCCCAGACCTTAATCCCATTGAGAACTTGTGGTTGATCCTCAAGAGGCGGGTGGACTAACAAAAACCCACAAATTCTGACAAACTCCAAGCATTGATTATGCAAGAATGGGCCGCCATCAGTCAGGATGTGGCCCAGAAGTTAATTGACAGCATGCCAGGGCGGATTGCAGAGGTCTTGAAAAAGAAGGGTCAACACTGCAAATATTGACTCTTTGCATAAACTTCATGTAATTGTCAATAAAAGCCTTTGACACTTATGGAATGTTTGTAATTATACTTCAGTATACCAAAGTAACATCTGAGAAAAATATCTCATAACACGGAAGCAGTGAACTTTGTGAAGACCAATACTTGTGTCATTCTCAAAACGTTTAACCACGACTGTAGTAACCAAAAAAGTGTTACACAAATCGAAAAATATTTTATATTTGAGATTCTTCAAATAGCCACCCTTTGCCTTGATGACAGCTTTGCAAACTCTTGGCATTCTCTCAACCAGCTTCATGAGGTAGTCACCTGGAATGCATTTCAATTAACAGGTATGCCTTCTTAAGAGTTCATTTGTGGAATATCTTTCCTCCTTTGAGCCAATCAGTTGTGTTGTGACAAGAACGCGTCTCCTTCCTGAACGGTATGACTGCTGCGTGGTCCCATGGTGTTTATACTTGCGTACTATTGTTTGTACAGATGAACGTGGTATCTTCAGGCGTTTGGAAATTGCTCCCAAGGATGAACCAGACTTGTGGAGGTCTACAAATTTTTTTCTGAGGTCTTTGCTGATTTCTTTTGATTTTTCCATGATGTCAAGCAAAGAGGCACTGAGTTTGAAGGTAGGCCTTGAAATACATCCACAGGTACACCTCCAATAGGCTAATTGACATCATTTGAGTCAATCAGAAGCTTCTAAAGCCATGACATCATTTTCTGGATTTTTTTTTTGTGTAACCTACTCCAGTGACCGTCAAGCATTTTGGGTAGACAATTATGCTATTATTTTACATTTTACATTATTATAATTTTTTTCATGGAGATTATTTTGCCTGCATCTTTATGTGGTATAATAGCATAGGCTAATTTATTTGGGGCTTATTCACCACCTGAGGAAGTGGAAACTCACATTAGATAGATCACTAACTCTAAATACACTGCTCAAAAAAATAAAGGGAACACTTAAACAACACATCCTAGATCTGAATGAATGAAATAATCTTATTAAATACTTTTTTTCTTTACATAGTTGAATGTGCTGACAACAAAATCACACACAAATTATCAATGGAAATCAAATTTATCAACCCATGGAGGTCTGGATTTGGAGTCACCCTCAAAATTAAAGTGGAAAACCACACTACAGGCTGATCCAACTTTGATGTAATGTCCTTAAAACAAGTCAAAATGAGGCTCAGTAGTGTGTGTGGCCTCCACGTGCCTGTATGACCTCCCTACAACGCCTGGGCATGCTCCTGATGAGGTGGCGGATGGTCTCCTGAGGGATCTCCTCCCAGACCTGGAATAAAGCATCCGCCAACTCCTGGACAGTCTGTGGTGCAACGTGGCGTTGGTGGATGGAGCGAGACATGATGTCCCAGATGTGCTCAATTGGATTCAGGTCTGGGGAACGGGCGGGCCAGTCCATAGCATCAATGCCTTCCTCTTGCAGGAACTGCTGACACACTCCAGCCACATGAGGTCTAGCATTGTCTTGCATTAGGAGGAACCCAGGGCCAACCGCACCAGCATATGGTCTCACAAGGGGTCTGAGGATCTCATCTCGGTACCTAATGGCAGTCAGGCTACCTCTGGCGAGCACATGGTGGGCTGTGCGGCCCCCCAAAGAAATGCCACCCCACACCATGACTGACCCACCGCCAAACCGGTCATGCTGGAGGATGTTGCAGGCAGCAGAACGTTCTCCACGGTGTCTCCAGACTCTGTCACGTCTGTCACATGTGCTCAGTGTGAACCTGCTTTCATCTGTGAAGAGCACAGGGCGCCAGTGGCGAATTTGCCAATCTTGGTGTTCTCTGGCAAATGCCAAACGTCCTGCACGGTGTTGGGCTGTAAGCACAACCCCCACCTGTGGACGTCGGGCCCTCATACCACCCTCATGGAGTCTGTTTCTGACCGTTTGAGCAGACACATGCACATTTGTGGCCTGCTGGAGGTCATTTTACAGGGCTCTGGCAGTGCTCCTCCTGCTCCTCCTTGCACAAAGGCGGAGGTAGTGGTCCTGCTGCTGGGTACTGGGCTGTCTCCTGGTAGCGCCTCCATGCTCTGGACACTACGCTGACAGACACAGCAAACCTTCTTGCCACAGCTCGCATTGATGTGCCATCCTGGATGAGCTGCACTACCTGAGCCACTTGTGTGGGTTGTAGACTCCGTCTCATGCTACCACTAGAGTGAAAGCACCGCCAGCATTCAAAAGTGTAAATGTAAATGTAAAAGTGACCAAAACATCAGCCAGGAAGCATAGAAACTGAGAAGTGGTCTGTGGTCACCACCTGGCAGAACCACTTCTTTATTGGGGGTGTCTTGCTAATTGCCTATCATTTCCACCTGTTGTCTATTCCATTTGCACAACAGCATGTGAAATTTATTGTCAATCAGTGTTGCTTCCTAAGTGGACAGTTTGATTACACAGAAGTGTGATTGACTTGGAGTTACATTGTGTTGTTTAAGTGTTCCCTTTATTTTTTTGAGCAGTGTATAATACCCACTGCTAGTAGCGATGTATTAATCTAACAGTACATTCAATGTCCCAAAAAACATTGCAGTTGTAGCCTACCGTGCAATGAGGCCTATGCACTCGCGATGGCCAATGCTATCTCGAAGCCATATCAAATATCTTGTTTGTAAAATAGTTGCTTTTGAGCTCGAGTTGAGAAATAAAAAGTATACCAACAGAAAACCGGGAACATCCTCTCTCCATCTCTGACAACAGGGTAGCTGTGTTTTCCGCACAATTTTAAATTGTTATACAATCGGAACACTTTTTTTTGTTGTTGTCCTGGAGCATTTTTCCGCCCCAGGAAAGGACAGAGTAGCTCGCTAGACACAGCAGCAGGCCCCAGAGAAACAGGTACAGGGGCAGGCAGACCTTACATTACAGGAATCACGAGGGTAATGTACTTTTATTGATTGACCAAAGCATGGTTTTAGCTTCCTAAAAAAATAGGATGTTTTGAGTGAGGTGAATGAATGTGCACCGATGCGACCAGTCATCTTTTAAAACTCGCACAGCTAAGTCAAAGGGTTGCAAAATGCGACAAAATGGTCGCAATCTATAGGCGTACTCTCTAACTTTTGTTTTCAATGCTAACGGAAACCCTGACGCACACACACAGCCTGCTCACATCTGCTAATCCCTGTCTGTATGTGGTGGGAAAACCGGTTCTTTCATAGAGCTTAAAGGTGTGAACGCCATCGTTTGGACACCTCTCTCTTTTTTTTCATTTTTTTTTCACTCTCTTGTTTTCCTCTCTTTCGTCATGTGATGCTTAGTATGTGCACCTGCACGTAATGAAGGAACGGACACGTACTCTGTTACATGATTACGTGTGTGTGTGTGTGTTTTAAATGGTTGTTGTCTACAGAGTGATGCAGCTGGGCTGGGCACCTACAGTTTATTTGTCTTTAAATTAATAGGCTGAGATTGGTTTCTATGGTAATCCTGCTGCCTCTCTCTGTTGGTTTCTATGGTAATCCTGCTGCCTCTCTCTGTTGGTTTCTATGGTAATCCTGCTGCCTCTCTCTGTTGGTTTCTATGGTAATCCTGCTGCCTCTCTCTGTTGGTTTCTATGGTAATCCTGCTGCCTCTCTCTGTTGGTTTCTATGGTAATCCTGCTGCCCCTCTCTGTTTTTTTTCTATGGTAATCCTGCTGCCTCTCTGTTGGTTTCTATGGTAATCCTGCTGCCCCTCTCTGTTTTTTTTCTATGGTAATCCTGCTGCCTCTCTCTGTTGGTTTCTATGGTAATCCTGCTGCCTCTCTGTTGGTTTCTATGGTAATCGTGCTGCCTCTCTCTGTTGGCCATTTCCCCTCTCCATGCTCTCCAGGGCCTAAAATCAACACCCGCCACCTGCCAAATGGTGGTAGATTTTGGCATTGGCGGGTAAAATGTAGGGGTTCCAAAGTGCGATCATTTCACTCGCATTTATGAATAAAAATAGTCAAGTATGATCACATTTATAGTCAAATAAATGCTTCAGTATCTGTTTTCAAAGTATTTCGTGCCGTTTTGTTTCATAGCTGGTAAATTTAATTGCACAAAGTCAAAGAACTAAAAATCCTATTTAGCCTATTCCACCTCGCGCTGCAGCACTGCCTGGCTGGGGGCTGTACGCACGCGAAGAGCTGAGTGAAATATTACTTTTTTGAGGCGCTGCGCACGGGCATAAACGTTGTCTTATTTACTTGAAACTAAACTCTACTGAAGTGACTTTGTCCATGTGTTTCTTGGCAATTGACATTGTTTTGTTCACAAGTTAGGTTGTTTTTCTATGTTTGAGTTTCAACTGCTAGGGAAGAGAAGACAACACCTTCTAGTCAGATTCAATCTCACAGGCACAAACATGACTCCAGTCGTGCTGCCACGGTAACCTCCCGCCCTTAAAGGGGCAGGTGAACAATTTTTGTCTCATCTCTGATATTTTGGTTAAAAATGAAAATAAACAACATACCACATTTACTTCTTACTAGTAATACATTTATTGTTTTAGAAACGAGGACAGAAGGAGTGAGGCAGAGAGCTAAGAACCTTGCACTCATTACCACCAGCACTTGAGACGACCAGTGTTCTTTTTCTTTTGTGCTGTGTTGTTGTTACCGTATAGCTTTAGAATAGTATCTGAAAACCTTTTGTGGCCAGGGGATACCTCCTGTCATGCAGCGTTTTCAAAAACATAAACATGAACATAAATTGAGTGCAGTTTACAGTGCAACAATAAGAACGTTAGGCCAACATCATGTACATGATGTGCTATTCGTTGAAGCAATGGTGATAGTTGGACAGTAAGGAAGCCTCCACTGAGCACAGACTTTGAGTTATAGGCATATTTAATTTTTGCTTACTTTGAAATGACGGCATAATGAGTGGTACCAATTTTACAGTTGCTAGACTGGCTACTCTGGGGATCTATTGGCTACTCTGGGGATCTATTGGCTACTCTGGGGATCTATTGGCTACTCTGGGGATCTATTGGCTACTCTGGGGATCTATTGGCTACTCTGGGGATCTATTGGCTACTCTGGGGATCTATTGGCTACTCTGGGGATCTATTGGCTACTCTGGGGATCTATTGGCTACTCTGGGGATCTATTGGCTACTCTGGGGATCTATTTGTCACATGTAAGTACAGTGAGTGTTTGTACCATGTTTTGTGCTGCTACCATGTTGTGCTGCTGCCATGTTGTGTTGCTACCATGTTGTGTTGTCATGTGTTGCTGCCATGCTATGTTGTTGTCTTAGGTCTCTCTTTATGTAGTGTTGTGGTGTCTCTCTTTATGTAGCGTTGTGGTGTCTCTCTTTATGTAGTGTTGTGGTGTCTCTCTTTATGTAGTGTTGTGGTGTCTCTCTTTATGTAGTGTTGTGGCGTCTCTCTTTATGTAGTGTTGTGGCGTCTCTCTTTATGTAGTGTTGTGGCGTCTCTCTTTATGTGGTGTTGTGGTGTCTCTCTTTATGTAGCGTTGTGGTGTCTCTCTTTATGTAGTGTTGTGGTGTCTCTTTATGTAGTGTTGTGGTGTCTCTCTTTATGTAGCATTGTGGTGTCTCTCTTTATGTAGCGTTGTGGTGTCTCTTTATGTAGCGTTGTGGTGTCTCTTATGTAGCGTTGTGGTGTCTCTCTTTATGTAGTGTTGTGGTGTCTCTCTTTATGTAGTGTTGTGGCGTCTCTCTTTATGTAGTGTTGTGGCGTCTCTCTTTATGTAGTGTTGTGGTGTCTCTCTTTATGTGGTGTTGTGGTGTCTCTCTTTATGTAGTGTTGTGGTGTCTCTCTTTATGTAGTGTTGTGGTGTCTCTCTTTATGTAGTGTTGTGGTGTCTCTCTTTATGTAGTGTTGTGGTGTCTCTCTTTATGTAGTGTTGTGGCGTCTCTCTTTATGTAGTGTTGTGGCGTCTCTCTTTATGTAGTGTTGTGGTGTCTCTCTTTATGTAGCGTTGTGGTGTCTCTCTTTATGTAGCGTTGTGGTGTCTCTCTTTATGTAGTGTTGTGGTGTCTCTCTTTATGTAGTGTTGTGGTGTCTCTCTTTATGTAGCATTGTGGTGTCTCTCTTTATGTAGCGTTGTGGTGTCTCTCTTTATGTAGCGTTGTGGTGTCTCTCTTTATGTAGCGTTGTGGTGTCTCTCTTTATGTAGTGTTGTGGTGTCTCTCTTTATGTAGTGTTGTGGTGTCTCTCTTTATGTAGTGTTGTGGTGTCTCTCTTTATGTAGTGTTGTGGTGTCTCTCTTTATGTAGTGTTGTGGTGTCTCTCTTTATGTAGCGTTGTGGTGTCTCTCTTTATGTAGTGTTGTGGTGTCTCTCTTTATGTAGCGTTGTGGTGTCTCTCTTTATGTAGCGTTGTGGTGTCTCTCTTTATGTAGCGTTGTGGTGTCTCTCTTTATGTAGCGTTGTGGTGTCTCTCTTTATGTGGTGTTGTGGTGTCTCTCTTTATGTAATGTTGTGGTGTCTCTCTTTATGTAGCGTTGTGGTGTCTCTCTTTATGTGGTGTTGTGGTGTCTCTTTATGTAGCGTTGTGGTGTCTCTCTTTATGTGGTGTTGTGGTGTCTCTCTTTATGTAGCGTTGTGGTGTCTCTCTTTATGTGGTGTTGTGGTGTCTCTCTTTATGTAGCGTTGTGGTGTCTCTCTTTATGTGGTGTTGTGGTGTCTCTTATGTAGCGTTGTGGTGTCTCTCTTTATGTGGTGTTGTGGTGTCTCTCTTTATGTGGTGTTGTGGTGTCTCTCTTTATGTAGCGTTGTGGTGTCTCTCTTGTCGTGATGTGTGTTTTGTCCTATATTTAAATTTTCTATCCCAGCCACCGTCCTCGCAGGAGGCCTTTTGGTAGGCTGCCATTGTAAATAAGAATGTGTTCTTAACTGACTTGTTAAATAAATAAATAAAAATGTGTTGCAGGGATGCAAACTCGTTACTTTTCAGCGATATTCGTAGTTTTGGATCTCAAAATAGGTCATCCACGTGAATCGTGTAGATCTGGCTGATGAAAAGTGTGGATCACCGATTGACCTATAAAAGAGGTGCGAACAGATCTTCTGCCTGTGTGATCACTACCTTCTCTCTCAATTAATCTGAGCACAGAATGCATCCTGACACGTCATAAACATAGAATATCAGAGTAATGCCAGATATGTCATATCAGAATGAGTGCTGTGATCAGCCAGCCACATCCCCTAACCATCCATTAGCCTGCTCAGCTGTGATCAGCCAGCCACATCCCCTAACCATCCATTAGCCTGCTCAGCTGTGATCAGCCAGCCACATCCCCTAACCATCCATTGGCCTGCTCAGCTGTGATCAGCCAGCCACATCCCCCTAACCATCCATTAGCCTGCTCAGCTGTGATCAGCCAGCCACATCCCCTAACCATCCATTAGCCTGCTCAGCTGTGATCAGCCAGCCACATCCCCTAACCATCCATTAGCCTGCTCAGCTGTGATCAGCCAGCCACATCCCCTAACCATCCATTAGCCTGCTCAGCTGTGATCAGCCAGCCACATCCCCTAACCATCCATTAGCCTGCTCAGCTGTGATCAGCCAGCCACATCCCCTAACCATCCATTAGCCTGCTCAGCTGTGATCAGCCAGCCACATCCCCTAACCATCCATTAGCCTGCTCAGCTGTGATCAGCCAGCCACATCCCCTAACCATCCATTAGCCTGCTCAGCTGTGATCAGCCAGCCACATCCCCCTAACCATCCATTAGCCTGCTCAGCTGTGATCAGCCAGCCACATCCCCTAACCATCCATTAGCCTGCTCAGCTGTGATCAGCCAGCCACATCCCCTAACCATCCATTAGCCTGCTCAGCCGTGATCAGCCAGCCACATCCCCTAACCATCCATTAGCCTGCTCAGCCGTGATCAGCCAGCATCATCCCCTAACCAGCCATTAGCCTGCTCAGCTGTGATCAGCCAGCATCATCCCCTAACCAGCCATTAGCCCGCTCAGCTGTGATCAGCCAGCCACATCCCCTAACCATCCATTAGCCTGCTCAGCTGTGATCAGCCAGCATCATCCCCTAACCTGCCATTAGCCTACTCTGCTGTGATCAGCCAGCCACATCCTCTAACCAGCCATTAGCCTACTCTGCTGTGATCAGCCAGCATCATCCCCTAACCAGCCATTAGCCTGCTCAGCTGTGATCAGCCAGCATCATCCCCTAACCTGCCATTAGCGTGCTCAGCTGTGATCAGCCAGCATCATCCCCTAACCAGCCATTAGCCTACTCTGCTGTGATCTGCCAGCATCATCCCCTAACCAGCCATTAGCCTACTCTGCTGTGATCAGCCAGCATCATCCCCTAACCATCCATTAGCGTGCTCAGCTGTGATCAGCCAGCCACATCCCCTAACCATCCATTAGCCTGCTCAGCTGTGATCAGCCAGCCACATCCCCTAACCATCCATTAGCCTGCTCAGCTGTGATCAGCCAGCCACATCCCCTAACCATCCATTAGCCTGCTCAGCTGTGATCAGCCAGCCACATCCCCTAACCATCCATTAGCCTACTCTGCTGTGATCAGCCAGCATCATCCCCTAACCAGCCATTAGCCTACTCTGCTGTGATCAGCCAGCATCATCCCCTAACCAGCCATTAGCCTACTCTGCTGTGATCAGCCAGCATCATCCCCTAACCAGCCATTAGCCTGCTCTGCTGCTTCTCTCCGTCCATTCTTTCTGTGCATCTCCATCAGTTTTAACACATTATTTAGCCTTGATTTTAGAGCTAGGGCTCGCAGGCAGTGATGAGCTTTGTTGTTAAATGTGTTTAATGATTGGAGCGGCTCGCAGCGCAAGTGAAGTGGATACTTTATCTTTTCATTTCACCTGTAAGAACAAGCCGGCCAGTCTGACGAAGCGTCGCTGTCGAGGAGCCTCTGAGTGCCACTGCCGTAGAGGGAAAACGGACCACAGTGACAGTCATGCATGCGCCTTTACATCACTGAAAACCACTCAAAGGTTATGTCCCATATTACCGGAGCTACCTTCTCTTTCTACCGCGAATTGTTGCATATTTTTATATCATTTTATAAACCATGTCGCGGGCATTTTTAAAATACTTTGCGGGCTGTGAGTTTTTGCTTTGATAACAAACTACCTTTTGTTTAGTAATGTTACCTGACTAGCTAGCGAACAACATGGTACCTTGGCTATGCACACAGTTGGATGGCACAGGAAACACGGAGAAGGGATGGATGGCCTGCTCAGAGAGATTCTTCTAAAGTAGGATGCATATGCATAATCAATGTCATTCTAAGCTAAATCTGGAGAGAAAAAATACATCTTTTTTTTTTTTTGCGTTCCCTAAATTCTGTTTGATGCCTAACTTTTGGGAGCAGTGTGTGAGCGAGGGAGAGAAAGCAGTGTGTGTGTGTGTGTGTGTGTAAAGTTGTCTAAAGAGTAGGCTTCTATTATACAGTAAAAAAAGTGTGACGTTAAATTCAATGTGTTGTATTGAGTAGAGGTGTGACTATCAGAGCCAGGTTTTTGTGAACCTATAGAAGATATAGAAAACGGGAACAGGCGTCCTGGGGTGGGCGGGGGGGGGGGGGGGTCCAAACCTCCTGGTATCACATCGCTAGTGAAATGTCGGTATTGGGACAACCCCACTGGGCATACCTGGTGCATTCCAGGTGACTACCTCATGAAGCTGGTTGAGAGAATGCCATGAGAGTGAGTAACAAGGCATACCTGTTTAATTGAAATGCATTCCAGGTGACTACCTCATGAAGCTGGTTGAGAGAATGCCAAGAGCGTGCAAAGCTGTCATCAAGACAAAGGGTGGGCTACTTTGAAGAAACTCAAATAATAAAATATATTTTGATTTTTTTAACACTTTTTTTTATTTTTTATTACTACATGATTCCGTGTGTGTTATTTCATAGTTTTGATGTCTTCGCTATTATTCTACAATGTAGAAAATATTAAAAATAAAGAAAAACCCTGGAATTGTCCAAACCTTTTACTGGTACTGTATATGTAATTTAAAAGTGTAATTTACAATTTGGCTCCATTTTCTGCGCCTCCCTCATGTTAGCATCTGTGTGAACATAAAAGGCTGTTGCCAATACGCATAGGCTATCACCTACACTTTACATGGAGGCTAATTATTTATGTACATTTACATACACTTATGTTTTTCTTAACAGAATAGCTAGTGTTTTTGGGGTTTTCAAATACATTTTATTGGCTATTTTGGTTAATGGGCTTGTTGCCCTAACAGATGGTCTTGGTGCCCTGGCAGAATGGACACTTCTTGAAGGCCAAATGGCCCTGCCCCTAAAATCACGAAATTCCAGGCCTGCTGTTAAATGCCAGAGAGTGGAAAAGTATTAAGCCAGTTTTAAAGTACCAATAGGAAGAAAAAAAAAGTTTCAAGAAGTGTTGAATTTTCCCGAATGTTGAGAGGAGAGGGGGAAGTATGAGGGAGGAGAGGAATGGACAGGGGGAGGGAGAGGAGGGAGAGGAGGGAGGAGAGGGGGATGGAGGGAGGGAAGAGAGTAGTGGGGGATAGAGAGAGGAAAACAGGAGGATCCCATCAGCTTTATATAGGCTAGGTCTACTATAATTATTTCTCAACTATCCTAATATTAAATAAATTGACTATCGTTACAACAGGAGTATAGCCTACTGGGCTGGCATGAAAATGAACCACGGGAAAAGTGTCCTCCATTTTGCTATTTAAGTGCATAGATTACATTTATTTTTTCCCCCTGCCGCTGTTTCGAGACAAGTGCATGGTAACGGTCCACTCTAAATCAAAACAAATTTCAAACATATTATTTATTATATGTAAAGACACGATTAAGGCAAGAATAGTGTGATGGGTGACAATATTAGCCAGTCACTTGTGAATGATATATTATCACTTGTGAATGATGCCCAGCTTAAGAAACAATGCCTTTTTTTTTGCATCGTTTTTTTAATCATAGTAGCACATCTCATGTAGCCTAGCCCATAGGTCTATATGTTTTAATAAGGTTTGTATCACACCTAAAGTGGCCAAATAACTTCTTTAAAATTAAGCACATTAATCCGCTTTACAAGGGGTGTAGAGCCTAACTGGCATACATAAGCAGCGCGTGAGTTTCAAGTTTGGGGAAGATAATCTTTACCATAACAATGCTCCTTTTATAATAAAATCATTACATGCATAATCGCATTTGCGGTCACTTTTGATAATGGTGTTTTCCCGCTAATGGAACATTTGCAAAAATAGCCTTCTGCCATGTGCGCATTGCTGCGCTTATAATGTGAAGAAATAGCCTAATAGTTTATCAACATTTTAAGCTAAATGTTCTCATCTGTTGCGTCAGCAACATTGTGTAAAAAAATATTTTTTGATGCTAGTGGTTGTATTAATTTGGGATCTATCGCATCCCACAACTGTCCCAGACTATATCTGGAATATTTATTTCTCACACAGAATAGAATAGGTCAACTTTTGTACTATGGGGGATAGTAGATTGACATAGGCTAGAGCTTTTGCTGTTCGTTAGGCCTACTCATCTTGTTGGTTGACGAAAAGTAAATGTGGATAGTTCTTCCACTATCTTCAATATGCACCTCGGAATTGGATAAGCGCGCAGTTGCGTCCCCGATGTGTCTGTCTTCACTTGTAGCCTGTGAGAAGGACCTGATCACGTGATGGAGAGCCATGTGAGTGAGCGGTGCTTCGGAGCGTGCAGCACTCAGGGAGAAGGGTGGCGGCAGGTAGCTTAGTGGTTAAGAGCGTTGTGCCAGTAACCGAAAGGTCGCTGGTTCTAATCCCCGAGCCGACTAGGTGAAAAATCTGTCGACGTGCCCTTGAGCAAGGCACTTAACCCTAATTGCTCCTGTAAGTCGCTCTGGATAAGAGCGTCTGCTAAATGACTAAAATGTAAAAATGTAAGGGCACAAGGCAACACTCCAGGCCGAGGCAACACTCCGGGCCGAGGGCACAACGGCCACTAGTGGCAAAAGCCACCTATTTTTACATTATTTTTTGGGGGGTGCATTATGGCGCCACAAAGGGGATGCCGCCGGGAAATTCGAGGCGTTAGCAAGTGTTTGTCAAATTGTGAATGAGAGACTGATGAAGTCTGTGCAAAAAATAAAGCAGAGCTCATGCCTTTCAAGCTACGTTTTTCAAATCATCATTAGTCTCATCATGCAGCCTTACAATGTATTAAAAATCAAAACATACAGCCCAACGTTTTGTAGAACTAAAGTTACATCAATAACTCTAAATTAAGCAAATAGGAGGACCTGTTTATTTGTTAACCGCTCAACACAGAATAGCCGCATGTGCGCACTCCCTCAAATCGTTTGTAGAAAATATCCTTTCTGTTTTATTCAGCTTTGTTCAATTGTATTCTTCATACTATAACATAAGCCACGGAATTCTAAGCAAATCTTGTCTGCTAAATGAACTAGTGTAGCCCACAGCCATATGGCATAGCCAGATCAGGGCATAACATAAGGACAACTCAGAGTATGCTATTCTGTTCTTCTGAAATAGACTATGTTTTCTTCATATCATGCTTCTTTAGACCTGTCTAAAATAAATAAATAAATAATGGATTTATTGTGAAGGTGTAGGCATCAGTGGCTTGTAGGCTATGTGTGGAAGCCAGGAGATGCTAAATGTGTTTTGTTAATTAACTGTCAATTACCGTGAGACCGACAGTTATTTGCTTGACAATCACCGGCTGATGAACTGTCATGACTGCCACAGCCCTAGTGGGGGATAGAGGGGTGAGGGAGGGAGGAGAGGAGAGGGGGAGAGAGGAGAGGGCTGAGAGGAGTGGGGGATAGAGGGGTGAGGGAGGGAGGAGAGGAGAGGGGGAGAGAGGAGAGGAGAGGGCTGAGAGGAGTGGGGGATAGAGGGGTGAGGGAGGGAGGAGAGGAGAGGGGGAGAGAGGAGAGGGCTGAGAGGAGTGGGGGATAGAGGGGTGAGGGAGGGAGGAGAGGAGAGGGGGGAGAGAGGAGAGGGCTGAGAGGAGTGGGGGATAGAGGGGTGAGGGAGGGAGGAGAGGAGAGGGGGAGAGAGGAGAGGGCTGAGAGGAGTGGGGGATAGAGGGGGTGAGGGAGGGAGGAGAGGAGAGGGGGGGAGAGAGGAGAGGGCTGAGAGGAGTGGGGGATAGAGGGGTGAGGGAGGGAGGAGAGGAGAGGGGGAGAGAGGAGAGGGCTGAGAGGAGTGGGGGATAGAGGGGTGAGGGAGGGAGGAGAGGAGAGGGGGAGAGAGGAGAGGGCTGAGAGGAGTGGGGGGATAGAGGGGTGAGGGAGGGAGGAGAGGAGAGGGGGAGAGAGGAGAGGGCTGAGAGGAGTGGGGGGATAGAGGGGTGAGGGAGGGAGGAGAGGAGAGGGGGAGAGAGGAGAGGAGAGGGCTGAGAGGAGTGGGGGATAGAGGGGGTGAGGGAGGGAGGAGAGGAGAGGGGGAGAGAGGAGAGGGCTGAGAGGAGTGGGGGGATAGAGGGGTGAGGGAGGGAGGAGAGGAGAGGGGGAGAGAGGAGAGGGCTGAGAGGAGTGGGGATAGAGGGGTGAGGGAGGGAGGAGAGGAGAGGGGGGAGAGAGGAGAGGGCTGAGAGGAGTGGGGGATAGAGGGGTGAGGGAGGGAGGAGAGGAGAGAGGAGAGGGCTGAGAGGAGGGGGGGATAGAGGGGTGAGGGAGGGAGGAGAGGAGAGGGGGAGAGAGGAGAGGAGAGGGCTGAGAGGAGTGGGGATAGAGGGGTGAGGGAGGGAGGAGAGGAGAGGGGGAGAGAGGAGAGGGCTGAGAGGAGTGGGGATAGAGGGGTGAGGGAGGGAGGAGAGGAGAGGGGGAGAGAGGAGAGGGCTGAGAGGAGTGGGGGATAGAGGGGTGAGGGAGGGAGGAGAGGAGAGGGGGAGAGAGGAGAGGGCTGAGAGGAGTGGGGGATAGAGGGGTGAGGGAGGGAGGAGAGGAGAGGGGGAGAGAGGAGAGGGCTGAGAGGAGTGGGGATAGAGGGGTGAGGGAGGGAGGAGAGGAGAGGGGGAGAGGAGAGGAGAGGGCTGAGAGGAGTGGGGATAGAGGGGTGAGGGAGGGAGGAGAGGAGAGGGGGAGAGAGGAGAGGGCTGAGAGGAGTGGGGGATAGAGGGGTGAGGGAGGGAGGAGAGGAGAGGGGGAGAGAGGAGAGGGCTGAGAGGAGTGGGGGATAGAGGGGGGAGGGAGGGAGGAGAGGAGAGGGGGAGAGAGGAGAGGGCTGAGAGGAGTGGGGGATAGAGGGGTGAGGGAGGGAGGAGAGGAGAGGGGGAGAGAGGAGAGGAGAGGGCTGAGAGGAGTGGGGGATAGAGGGGTGAGGGAGGGAGGAGAGGAGAGGGGGAGAGAGGAGAGGGCTGAGAGGAGTGGGGGGATAGAGGGGTGAGGGAGGGAGGAGAGGAGAGGGGGAGAGAGGAGAGGGCTGAGAGGAGTGGGGGGATAGAGGGGGTGAGGGAGGGAGGAGAGGAGAGGGGGAGAGAGGAGAGGGCTGAGAGGAGTGGGGGGATAGAGGGGGTGAGGGAGGGAGGAGAGGAGAGGGGGGAGAGAGGAGAGGGCTGAGAGGAGTGGGGGGATAGAGGGGTGAGGGAGGGAGGAGAGGAGAGGGGAGAGAGGAGAGGGCTGAGAGGAGTGGGGGATAGAGGGGGTGAGGGAGGGAGGAGAGGAGAGGGGGAGAGAGGAGAGGGCTGAGAGGAGTGGGGGATAGAGGGGTGAGGGAGGGAGGAGAGGAGAGGGGGGAGAGAGGAGAGGGCTGAGAGGAGTGGGGGGGATAGAGGGGTGAGGGAGGGAGGAGAGGAGAGGGGGGAGAGAGGAGAGGGCTGAGAGGAGTGGGGGGATAGAGGGGGTGAGGGAGGGAGGAGAGGAGAGGGGGAGAGAGGAGAGGGCTGAGAGGAGTGGGGGATAGAGGGGTGAGGGAGGGAGGAGAGGAGAGGGGGAGAGAGGAGAGGGCTGAGAGGAGTGGGGATAGAGGGGTGAGGGAGGGAGGAGAGGAGAGGGGGAGAGAGGAGAGGGCTGAGAGGAGTGGGGGGATAGAGGGGTGAGGGAGGGAGGAGAGGAGAGGGGGAGAGAGGAGAGGGCTGAGAGGAGTGGGGGATAGAGGGTGAGGGAGGGAGGAGAGGAGAGGGGGGAGAGAGGAGAGGGCTGAGAGGAGTGGGGGATAGAGGGGGTGAGGGAGGGAGGAGAGGAGAGGGGGAGAGAGGAGAGGGCTGAGAGGAGTGGGGGATAGAGGGTGAGGGAGGGAGGAGAGGAGAGGGGGAGAGAGGAGAGGGCTGAGAGGAGTGGGGATAGAGGGGTGAGGGAGGGAGGAGAGGAGAGGGGGGAGAGAGGAGAGGGCTGAGAGGAGTGGGGGGATAGAGGGGTGAGGGAGGGAGGAGAGGAGAGGGGGAGAGAGGAGAGGGCTGAGAGGAGTGGGGGATAGAGGGGTGAGGGAGGGAGGAGAGGAGAGGGGGAGAGAGGAGAGGGCTGAGAGGAGTGGGGGATAGAGGGGTGAGGGAGGGAGGAGAGGAGAGGGGGAGAGAGGGAGAGGAGTGGGGGGATAGAGGGGTGAGGGAGGGAGGAGAGGAGAGGGGGAGAGAGGAGAGGGCTGAGAGGAGTGGGGATAGAGGGGTGAGGGAGGGAGGAGAGGAGAGGGGGAGAGAGGAGAGGAGAGGGCTGAGAGGAGTGGGGGATAGAGGGGTGAGGGAGGGAGGAGAGGAGAGGGGAGAGAGGAGAGGGCTGAGAGGAGTGGGGGGATAGAGGGGTGAGAGAGGGAGGAGAGGAGAGGGGGGAGAGAGGAGAGGAGAGGGCTGAGAGGAGTGGGGGATAGAGGGGTGAGGGAGGGAGGAGAGGAGAGGGGGAGAGAGGAGAGGGCTGAGAGGAGTGGGGGATAGAGGGGGTGAGGGAGGGAGGAGAGGAGAGGGGGAGAGAGGAGAGGGCTGAGAGGAGTGGGGGATAGAGGGGTGAGGGAGGGAGGAGAGGAGAGGGGGAGAGAGGAGAGGGCTGAGAGGAGTGGGGGATAGAGGGGTGAGGGAGGGAGGAGAGGAGAGGGGGAGAGAGGAGAGGGCTGAGAGGAGTGGGGGATAGAGGGGTGAGGGAGGGAGGAGAGGAGAGGGGGGAGAGGAGAGGAGAGGGCTGAGAGGAGTGGGGGGATAGAGGGGTGAGGGAGGGAGGAGAGGAGAGGGGGAGAGAGGAGAGGGCTGAGAGGAGTGGGGGGATAGAGGGGTGAGGGAGGGAGGAGAGGAGAGGGGGAGAGAGGAGAGGGCTGAGAGGAGTGGGGGATAGAGGGGTGAGGGAGGGAGGAGAGGAGAGGGGGAGAGAGGAGAGGGCTGAGAGGAGTGGGGGATAGAGGGGTGAGGGAGGGAGGAGAGGAGAGGGGAGAGAGGAGAGGGCTGAGAGGAGTGGGGGATAGAGGGGGTGAGGGAGGGAGGAGAGGAGAGGGGGAGAGAGGAGAGGGCTGAGAGGAGTGGGGGATAGAGGGGTGAGGGAGGGAGGAGAGGAGAGGGGAGAGAGGAGAGGGCTGAGAGGAGTGGGGGATAGAGGGGTGAGGGAGGGAGGAGAGGAGAGGGGGAGAGAGGAGAGGGCTGAGAGGAGTGGGGGATAGAGGGGGTGAGGGAGGGAGGAGAGGAGAGGGGGGAGAGAGGAGAGGGCTGAGAGGAGTGGGGATAGAGGGGTGAGGGAGGGAGGAGAGGAGAGGGGGAGAGAGGAGAGGAGAGGGCTGAGAGGAGTGGGGGAAGAGGGGTGAGGGAGGGAGGAGAGGAGAGGGGGAGAGAGGAGAGGGCTGAGAGGAGTGGGGGGATAGAGGGGTGAGGGAGGGAGGAGAGGAGAGGGGGAGAGAGGAGAGGGCTGAGAGGAGTGGGGGATAGAGGGGGTGAGGGAGGGAGGAGAGGAGAGGGGGAGAGAGGAGAGGGCTGAGAGGAGTGGGGGGATAGAGGGGTGAGGGAGGGAGGAGAGGAGAGGGGGAGAGAGGAGAGGAGAGGGCTGAGAGGAGTGGGGGATAGAGGGGGTGAGGGAGGGAGGAGAGGAGAGGGGAGAGAGGAGAGGGCTGAGAGGAGTGGGGGATAGAGGGGTGAGGGAGGGAGGAGAGGAGAGGGGGAGAGAGGAGAGGGCTGAGAGGAGTGGGGGGATAGAGGGGGTGAGGGAGGGAGGAGAGGAGAGGGGGAGAGAGGAGAGGAGAGGGCTGAGAGGAGTGGGGGATGAGGGAGGGAGGTAGGGGAGAGGGGGATGAGAGGGATGAGGGGAGAGGGGGATGAGGTAGGGGAGAGGGGGATGAGGGATGGAGGAGTGGGGGATGGGGGGATGGAGGAGAGGGGGATGAGGGAGGGAGGGAGGGAGGGAGGAGACGAAGAGAGGAGATGGAGATGGAGAGGAGGGGGCCAATTGGGTGTTGCTGATTTGACATAGTGGTCTGTGGGCAGACTGAGGCTTTCCATCAGCAGGCAGTCTGACCTGGTGGTCTGTGTGGCAGACTGAGGCTTTCCATCAGCAGGCAGTCTGACCTGGTGGTCTGTGTGGCAGACTGAGGCTTTCCATCAGCAGGCAGTCTGACCTGGTGGTCTGTGTGGCAGACTGAGGCTTTCCATCAGCAGGCAGTCTGACCTGGTGGTCTGTGTGGCAGACTGAGGCTTTCCACCAGCAGGCAGTCTGACCTGGTGGTCTGTGTGGCAGACTGAGGCTTTCCATCAGCAGGCAGTCTGACCTTGTGTGGCAGACTGAGGCTTTCCATCAGCAGGAAGTCTGACCTGGTGGTCTGTGTGGCAGACTGAGGCTTTCCATCAGCAGGCAGTCTGACCTGGTGGTATGTGTGGCAGACTGAGGCTTTCCATCAGCAGGAAGTCTGACCTGGTGGTCTGTGTGGCAGACTGAGGCTTTCCATCAGCAGGCAGTCTGACCTGGTGGTCTGTGTGGCAGACTGAGGCTTTCCATCAGCAGGCAGTCTGACCTGGTGGTCTGTGTGGCAGACTGAGGCTTTCCATCAGCAGGCAGTCTGACCTTGTGTGGCAGACTGAGGCTTTCCAACAGCAGGCAGTCTGACCTGGGGGTCTACAGCACAGACATGCACCCCATTTAAAGTCACCTGGCTGTTTTCCTTTCCCTCCCTCCACGTCCATATCTCTCTCCCCTCCTCCCTCCCTCCCTCCCCTCGTCCCTCCCTCCCTCCCCTCGTCCCTCCCCTCGTCCCTCCCTCCCTCCCCTCCTCCCTCCCTCCCTCCCCTCGTCCCTCCCTCCACACTAGTGCTCTCTCTCCTACACAGCCATCTCATTTCAAGGCTGAAAGAATCTTATTATTGTCTTCTCTGCAGTTTTTGGATCATCATTAATCTCAATGCAACAGTTACTCCCTCTGTGATGTTGGATGTGACCCCTGTTGGTTACTCCCTCTGTGATGTTGGATGTGACCCCTGTTGGTTACTCCCTCTGTGATGTTAGATGTGACCCCTGTTGGTTACTCCCTCTGGATGTGACCCCTGTTGGTTGCTCCCTCTGTGATGTTGGATGTGACCCCTGTTGGTTACTCCCTCTGTGATGTTGGATGTGACCCCTGTTGGTTACTCCCTCTGTGATGTTGGATGTGACCCCTGTTGGTTACTCCCTCTGTGATGTTGGATGTGACCCCTGTTGGTTACTCCCTCTGTGATGTTGGATGTGACCCCTGTTGGTTACTCCCTCTGTGATGTTGGATGTGACCCCTGTTGGTTACTCCCTCTGTGATGTTGGATGTGACCCCTGTTGGTTACTCCCTCTGTGATGTTGGATGTGACCCCTGTTGGTTACTCCCTCTGTGATGTTGGATGTGACCCCTGTTGGTTACTCCCTCTGTGATGTTGGATGTGACCCCTGTTGGTTACTCCCTCTGTGATGTTGGATGTGACCCCTGTTGGTTACTCCCTCTGTGATGTTGGATGTGACCCCTGTGGGGTAACCACATCAGTGGAATCTACCATGGATTGGCATGACCCCTCTCATCCAATCCTGATAACAGGGGAATACGTCACTGATGCACCCACCTGGCTCGAGATGAGAACTCTCCCCTGTCAACATTCAGGGCTTGTCTGTCAACATTCAGGGCTTGTCTGTCAACATTCAGGGCTTGTCTGTCAACATTCAGGGCTTGTCTGTCAACATTCAGGGCTTGTCTGTCAACATGCAGGGATTACCTGGCCAATTGACACCAGTGCATAATGGTCTGTCTGTCTGTCTGTCTGTCTGTCTGTCTGTCTCTGTCTGTCTGTCTGTCTGTCTGTCTGTCTGTCTGTCTGTCTCTGTCTGTCTGTCTGTCTGTCTGTCTGTCTGTCTCTGTCTGTCTCTGTCTGTCTGTCTGTCTGTCTGTCTGTCTGTCTGTCTGTCTGTCTGTCTGTCTGTCTGTCTGTCTGTCATGAACTGTCTGTCTGGCACATGGAGTGTCCGACTTTGTCCCATTCAGTACCTATCTATTCCTCTTATCTGTTGAGCTAACTAGACTAGTGCTGTTGAACTAACTAGACTAGTGCTGTTGAACTAACTGGACTAGTGCTGTTGAACTAACTGGACTAGTGCTGTTGAACTAACTGGACTAGTGCAGTTGAACTAACTGGACTAGTGCTGTTGAACTAACTGGACTAGTGCCGCTGTTGAACTAACTGGACTAGTGCCGCTGTTGAACTAACTGGACTAGTGCCGCTGTTGAACTAACTGGACTAGTGCCGCTGTTGAACTAACTGGACTAGTGCCGCTGTTGAACTAACTGGACTAGTGCCGCTGTTGAACTAACTGGACTAGTGCCGCTGTTGAACTAACTGGACTAGTGCCGCTGTTGAACTAACTGGACTAGTGCCGCTGTTGAACTAACTAGACTAGTGCTGTTGAACTAACTGGACTAGTGCTGTTGAACTAACTGGACTAGTGCTGTTGAACTAACTGGACTAGTGCCGCTGTTGAACTAACTGGACTAGTGCCGCTGTTGAACTAACTGGACTAGTGCCGCTGTTGAACTAACTGGACTAGTGCCGCTGTTGAACTAACTGGACTAGTGCCGCTGTTGAACTAACTGGACTAGTGCCGCTGTTGAACTAACTGGACTAGTGCCGCTGTTGAACTAACTGGACTAGTGCCGCTGTTGACCTAACTGGACTAGTGCCGCTGTTGAACTAACTGGACTAGTGCCGCTGTTGAACTAACTGGACTAGTGCCGCTGTTGAACTAACTGGACTAGTGCCGCTGTTGAACTAACTGGACTAGTGCCGCTGTTGAACTAACTGGACTAGTGCCGCTGTTGAACTAACTGGACTGGTGCTGTTGAACTAACTGGACTAGTGTCGCTGTTGAACTAACTGGACTAGTGCCGCTGTTGAACTATCTGGACTAGTGCCGCTGTTGAACTAACTGGACTAGTGCCGCTGTTGAACTAACTGGACTAGTGCTGTTGAACTAACTGGACTAGTGCTGTTGAACTAACTGGACTAGTGCCGCTGTTGAACTAACTGGACTAGTGCCGCTGTTGAACTAACTGGACTAGTGCTGTTGAGTCTAAGTGAGTGAAGGGGCTCTGCTCAGCCACTCCTCTGTTAGCTGCTATTGTTCCTGCACTTAGTGCTCATCTCTCTGCTGACAGTCCTCCCTCCCTCCCTCTCTCCCTCCCTCCTTCCCTCTCTCCCTCCTTCCCTCTCACCTTCCTGCCCTCCTTCCCGCCCTCCTTCCACAGGAGAAAAAGCCATAAGGCTTTCATAGGAGCATCTAAGGCCATGACCACACCGCCCGCCCGCCATCAGATGATTGGTTTTGTCTCTGAAATCTGAGTTCAGCGAAAGTAGTTTCTAAATACTTTTCTCTCCTGATTGATGGCGTATTGTACACATGGCAGCTAGTTCTATTGGCAGCATCTTCACAAGGCTTTGGCAGGAAGTTGAAAGAGATGGTTAAATAGTGGAGATACCGATACCCATCTGTTTCTGGCTGGGCTGGGAGAGAGGGTGTAGTACCACTAGCATCAGCAGCATACCTCTGGTTTGTGGGGTGGCTGTGTGTCCGGTCCCTGAGGGAGACTGCAGCTGCTTTGTGGCTGAGTTGGTGGAAAGTCTTCCCTGTGTTTCTCTGGTCATTCCTCCGTGTTTAGGCTGCTTGTTGCTTCTCGCCAGTAAAGTGGGGAGATGAAAAGGAGCATCACATGTTTTTTGTGTTGAAGTTACCCTCTGTGTGCATCTGTCTTCTAACACAGGTCAATGTTTAATCTGCTGTTCATTACCTGCTTCTGGTTCATAGGCTTTTCTCTGGGTCCAAACTTTCCTGCTATTTGAGGAATGCCGTTTCCTGGAGTTCTCTTTTTTTATTTGTTTGGAGCAGCACCTGGTTTGTGAGTTTTGTGACTGGCTTCCAGACGTGGTTTCTTTTCTCCGCGGTATTGAGGAGCAAGTTTTCTGGTTGAATCTGGACATTGTGTAATAAAATCAGTACAGTATTACTCCTTAGCTGCATGCTGAAGAGACAGCTGAGAATACTGTCTGTTACTCTGTGAGTTGTCTATAGTCAAAGGAACTAAGGAATTATCACAAAGGTTTGGCCTCCGAATACCTTAAAGACTGGACAGACAGAAAGACATATTTTCCTCTGGCATCATCGGGTTCAGGGAAGGTCACCCCAGGAGAGGTGAAATCTGCTGCCTTGCTCTCTAAAATAATCCTGCTGCCTCTCTCTGTTGGTTTCTATGGTAATCCTGCTGCCTCTCTCTGTTGGTTTCTATGGTAATCCTGCTGCCTCTCTCTGCTGGTTTCTATGGTAATCCTGCTGCCTCTCTCTGTTGGTTTCTATGGTAATCCTGCAGCCTCTCTGTTGGTTTCTATGGTAATCCTGCTGCCTCTCTCTGTTGGTTTCTATGGTAATCCTGCTGCCTCTCTCTGTTGGTTTCTATGGTAAACCTGCTGCCTCTCTCTGTTGGTTTCTATGGTAATCCTGCTGCCTCTCTCTGTTGGTTTCTATGGTAATCCTGCTGCCTCTCTCTGTTGGTTTCTATGGTAAATCTGCTGCCTCTCTCTGTTGGTTTCTATGGCAGTCCTATTGCCTTTGTATGTCTGTCCCCCCCCTCTCTCCCTCTGCCTGTCTCTCTCTCCCTCTGCCTGTCTCCCTCTCCCTCTGCCTGCCCCTCTCTCCCTCTGCCTGTCTCCCTCTCCCTCTGCCTGTCTCTCTCTCCCTCTGCCTGTCTCTCTCTCCCTCTGCCTGCCCCTCTCTCCCTCTGCCTGCCTCTCATCCGGGAGGGTGGCTTCCTTTTCTTCCTTTGTTATTGGAGGGCCAGGCAGAGGTCTGGGTCTGGGAGGGCCAGGCAGAGGTCTGGGTCTGGGAGGGCCAGGCAGAGGTCTGGGTCTGGGAGGGCCAGGCAGAGCGCTGGGTGTGGGTCTGGGAGGGCCAGGCAGAGCGCTGGGTGTGGGTCTGGGTGGGCCAGGCAGAGACGAAGTCACCACTGTGATTTTAATTTAGCCCTTCTCTTGGCCGACCATCTGACAGCATGGCCCTTGAATGTTGCTCCTTTATTAGTGCTGTAATCTGCCATGCTTCGGCACACAGCCTGTACAGTAACCAGACGCTCTCTCTCCTTCTCACTGGGAGTGAGGCTGAGGCCATCGCCGCTCAACAGAACAGGTGCTCTGAGTGTCAGCCTGCCAGGGACGCTAAAGATGGAACGCTTTTCCAATATTGCGCGAGTCAATTTGTTTGTCTGCGGTTTGATTTTGATTTCCCTAGTGTGTCTGTTTAGTTAGCTTGTTTGCTAGATCACCATTTTGTTTTATGCAGCGTACTCCTACTGTAGGGCAGTCGATGCAACAGTGGTCCTGTTTTGCCCATGTGTGTTCATATTTATAGGACAGTTGGTTCCTAGTGTCTGCAGCCTGTCCCTTGTCTTTCTACAGTCTTTCATTTTGATCCCAATTCTACAAGTTGGGACGAGTTCATCAAAATGCCTCACATGCAATTACTCTAGGTCATTTTTCATTGTCAAAGCCGCATCTTGGCGTTCACTAGTCCACTGCATATGCTTCCGTTTTTTCGATGCCAAACCCACCACTGGTTTGCGTGGCCAAAGAGCTCTATTTTCAAGTCATCTGACCATAGCACCGCCTGGAGTTTGCTAAACGGCGTCGGCACTTGGATTGGAACCGGTGCTATGGTCAGATGACTTGAAAATAGAGCTCTTTGGCCACACATACCAGTGGTGGGTTTGGTGGCGAAAAACAGAAGCATATGCAGAAAAGAACCTCATACCTACAGTAAAATATGGTGGTGGATCTTTGATGTTATGGGACTATTTTGCTTCCACTGGTCCCAGGTCCCTTGTTAAGGTCAATGGCATCATGAACTTTACCAAGTACCAGGACATTTTTGCCAAAAACCTGGTTGCCTCTGCCAGGAGGCTGAAACTTGGACGCAAGTGGATCTTCCAGCAAGAGAATAACTGCAAGCACACATCAAAATCCACAAAGAAATATTTACTTTACCACAAAATCTACATTTTGCAATGGCCATCTCAGTCTCCGGACTTGAAAACCTGTGGTTTGAAATTGAATAGGGCACCCTCCCAGCCCTTCAATTAGGTTTTGTGCGTGTATGTGCTTATATAGGGATTTCCATTCATGCATGTGATCACCAACTGTCCTGTGGCCCTTACGTCAGCCCTACTGGGGCTCGGCTTACAGAAGAGCTCTCTCCCTGGACTTTCCCCACCTGCCTAATGCTGGTTGGCTGGAGGGGGTTATTGTTTTAAAATGACAGTTCCTCCTTCAGCTGCCTCTCTTCTCTCTCTACACCCCTTCCTCTTCCACCCCTTCCTCTTCCACCCCTTCCTCTTCCACCCCTTCCTCTTCCACCCCTTCCTCTTCCACCCCTTCCTCTTCCACCCCTTCCTCTTCCACCCCTTCCTCTTCCACCCCTTCCTCCTCCACTCCTCCACCCCTTCCTCTTCCACTCCTCCACCCCTTCCTCCTCCACCCCTTCCTCTTCCACCCCTTCCTCCTCCACTCCTCCACCCCTTCCTCTTCCACTCCTCCACCCCTTCCTCTTCCACTCCTCCACCCCCTTCCTCTCCTCCACCCCTTCCTCTCCTCCACCCCCTTCCTCTCCTCCTCCACCCCTTCCTCCTCCACCCCTTCCTCCTCCACCCCTTCCTCTCTTCCACCCCTTCCTCTTCCACCCCTTCCTCTTCCACCCCTTCCTCTTCCACCCCCTTCCTCTTCCACCCCTTCCTCTTCCACCCCTTCCTCTTCCACCCCTTCCTCTTCCACCCTTCCTCCTCCACTCCTCCACCCCCTTCCTCTTCCACTCCTCCACCCCTTCCTCCTCCACCCCTTCCTCTTCCACCCCTTCCTCCTCCACTCCTCCACCCCTTCCTCTTCCACTCCTCCACCCCTTCCTCCTCCACCCCTTCCTCTCCTCCTCCACCCCTTCCTCTCCTCCTCCACCCCTTCCTCCTCCACCCCTTCCTCTCCTCCTCCACCCCCTTCCTCTCCTCCTCCACCCCTTCCTCTCCTCCTCCACCCCCTCCTCCTCCACCCCCTTCCTCTCCTCCTCCACCCCTTCCTCTCCTCCTCCACCCCTTCCTCTCCTCCTCCATCCCTTCCTCCTCCACCCCTTCCTCCTCCACCCCCTTCCTCTCCTCCTCCACCCCTTCCTCTTCCACTCCTCCACCCCTTCCTCTCCTCCTCCACCCCCTTCCTCTCCTCCTCCACCCCTTCCTCTCCTCCTCCACCCCCTTCCTCTCCTCCTCCACCCCTTCCTCCCTCCACCCCTTCCTCTCCTCCTCCACCCCCTTCCTCTTCCACTCCTCCACCCCCTTCCTCTCCTCCTCCACCCCCTTCCTCTTCCACTCCTCCACCCCTTCCTCTCCTCCTCCCCCCTCCTCCTCCACCCCTTCCTCTCCTCCTCCACCCCTTCCTCCTCCACCCCTTCCTCTCCTCCTCCACCCCCTCCTCCTCCACCCCTTCCTCTCCTCCTCCACCCCTTCCTCCTCCACCCCTTCCTCTCCTCCTCCACCCCTTCCTCTTCCACTCCTCCACCCCCTTCCTCTTCCACTCTCCACCCCCTCCTCCTCCACCCCTTCCTCTCCTCCTCCACCCCCTTCCTCTCCTCCTCCACCCCTTCCTCCTCCACCCCTTCCTCTTCCACTCCTCCACCCCTTCCTCCTCCACCCCCACTCCTTCCTCCTCCACCCCTCCCCCTTCCCCTGTTGCCTGTGGGCCTGACTCGATGTATTAATATGAGGACTAGTGTAGGATTAGCCTCGCTTTGGCCCTCAAATATCACTAACAAGGATTTTTTTATCAACGTGTTTTCTAATAGCCGTCCACTAAAATATGAAATATTAGGCAGATTTGAGTGAATTCGTCTAGCTAATCCCAATAGATTGTTCAATCTTGTGGGCTGTAGACTTAATATATCTGACTACCACTCTCTCCTCTCTGTCTGTCTCTGTCTCTGTCTCTGTCTCTGTCTCTGTCTCTGTCTCTGTCTCTGTCTCTGTCTCTGTCTCTTCTGTCTCTGTCTCTTCTGTCTCTGTCTCTTCTGTCTCTGTCTCTTCTGTCTCTGTCTCTTCTGTCTCTGTCTCTTCTGTCTCTGTCTCTTCTGTCTCTGTCTCTTCTGTCTCTGTCTCTTCTGTCTCTGTCTCTGTCTCTTCTGTCTCTGTCTCTTCTGTCTCTGTCTCTTCTGTCTCTGTCTCTGTCTCTGTCTCGGTCTCGGTCTCGGTCTCGGTCTCGGTCTCTGTCTCTGTCTCGGTCTCGGTCTCTGTCTCTGTCTCTGTCTCTGTCTCTGTCTCTGTCTCTGTCTCTGTCTCTGTCTCTGTCTCTGTCTCTGTCTCTGTCTCTGTCTCTGTCTCTGTCTCTGTCTCTGTCTCTGTCTCTGTCTCTGTCTCTGTCTCTGTCTCTGTCTCTGTCTCTGTCTCTGTCTCTGTCTCTGTCTCTGTCTCTGTCTCGGTCTCGGTCTCGGTCTCGGTCTCGGTCTCTGTCTCGGTCTCGGTCTGTGGGGAGGGTGTATGTGACGGGAGTCGCTGTCGGTGGCATCCCAGCGCATGCTCAGCACACGGCCCTTAATGTGGTACATTTCCATGGAGGCCAGTGTGTCACCAGTGTTTTATGTTAGTGTAAACTCTAGTGTAATTGTGTTTCCATAGCTAGGGCTGATGGTGAGACTTGTGAAGATCAGAATCAACAACCTCTGCAGTCAAAACATATGCTTTGTGAGAAGGTGTTAAAGTTCACAGTTAGCCATTGTTATGTAAATGACCGCTGAAAAGTACCAGTGGCCTGGCTTTGCCGGTGCCATGGCCTAGTGAGACACGAGTGCCGACACCCTAGATGGAAACAGAAAAGTCTGAGCCTTTTGGGTAAAACACTGGGGTAAATCCTGTATGGAAAGGCTCCACCTGTGTCCAGTATTCCCCACTGAAAGGGGATTCAGCTGCCAGAACCGAATTCTGACCAAGAAACTCCCGTATAGACAGTGATCACCTAGAGAAAATGCAGACTTTTTTTGAAATATAACAGGTGACCCTTGCTACCAAAAAGCAGCAGGCCCAGTGAGTTTTAACCAACATCTTTAGCTGAACTTATCCAAAGTCTCGGGGGGACACTCCATGCTGCGCTGGCCAATCGGATAGCTAAAATCACAGTGCCTAGTACAGCTTCCACGACCCCACAGCAAAGTTTGACACAAGCCGACAGGAGATTTCATCACTTTTAAAAACCATGACCAGAGAGTAACTGTCAAAGAATACAGCAAAGAGCTGTATGTTTAAGTTTTTATTCAACACTGTCAACATTTGTTTTTCTAAAACATAAAACGCACTTCTCCTGACTCTCGCGCTGCAGCTGCATTGAATTAGAAGCCAAGTGTATCGATAGGCCTGCGCTTTTATTATTAGCAGTTCGTCGTGTCTATTTTTAATATCGAGGAATATTTCACTTTCTCTGGTCATAGGAACAACATGAATTTGTCCATGAGGCAAACATAATGCGGTGCGACTCGAGTTTGGCCGTCAGGTCAGTGGGAGGACGGTGTCCCCCCTCTCTCTGGTCAGTGTCAGCGGAGGAAGGGAGAGAACAGGGACCGTGAGAGACTCTGCTGCTCTCTCCCTTCCTCCGCTGAGACTGACCATCAGATGCAGGTACCATTTAGTCCAGTAAAATAAAAAATAAAAATATTTCAATTTATGCTCAGCTGTGTCTTGCAAGTGATACAACAACTAATTTGTTTTGTTATCAAAGCTCAAGTTTTTGAAATATAATATGGTCTGAGAATAACTATATTGTCAGTCCAACATATAGCCAATATGCTGTGATAATGTATTAGGCCTAATGCACAAACTTCATTCCTACAGACCGTTTTTTATGAATGTTGCATAGGCTTATTACATTTGCATAAAAAAATAAAGAAAAAAAGTGATAGATATCTGCTTGCTTTTTTGACTGCGAAAGTGATCTTGACTTGTGACAACTGATTTAAATGATGCCACAACAACGCCCCCCCTAAACGAGGACCAGGCCCACTCTGAGACTTCCTCTCAGCCTCCGGTCCCACAACAACATTTTTCAGCCGGCTACATTTTCCCACTTCATATTAACTAGGCTACTTTTCATTTAAAAGTTTCAATTCGCTAGTCCCGTTGAGCCCTCTCCCGCTAAAATGAACAATATGCATCTTCTAGCGCTCTACTGGTAGGATAGGCGCCTGTCGGTCACAAAGCGAGCGATGACAGGGAAACACAGCAGAGAGGAATAGGCGAAGCGAGAGGTTGCACTCTTGCCAAAATCTGTCCAAAATAAGCCTAATGCGTTTCTATGGGCTTATTTTTTGGACCTAAGTTTGTCGCCTGCCTTCCTGCCTTTGGGACAACTACTCCCATTGTTAGGGCGGCGACATGAGCATCTCGTCATTATACACAGATCTCTGGTTGCAGTCAAATGTCTTTACACGGAGGGAGAGAGCATGATGCTGGTGAATTCGCATCCCATGTAATGTAAGTGGTAACGATTAGTCAATTGTTTTCTGGTACATTCATTTATTTTCTTTTGCGTTTCACATAGCCAGCCACGTGGAGTCTTGGCATATTGTAGTAGGCTATTTACTGTGCGTTGATTGATTGACAACTGAACAGCAAGTGTTGACTAGTTTATAAAAGGTGTTTACTGACTGAATAAAGTCGATCCCTGTGCCATTCATAAATCATGCAACGTGGTTATACAGTGAGGAAAAAAAGTATTTAGTCAGCCACCAATTGTGCAAGTTCCCCCACTTAAAAAGATGAGAGAGGCCTGTAATTTTCATCATAGGTACATGTCAACTATGACAGACAAAATGAGAGAAAAAAATCCAGAAAATCACATTGTAGGATTTTTAATGAATTTATTTGCAAATTATGGTGGAAAATAAGTATTTGGTCAATAACAAAAGTTTCTCAATACTTTGTTATATACCCTTTGTTGGCAATGACACAGGTCAAACGTTTTCTGTAAGTCTTCACAAGGTTTTCACACACTGTTGCTGGTATTTTGGCCCATTCCTCCATGCAGATCTCCTCTAGAGCAGTGATGTTTTGGGGCTGTCACTGGGCAACACAGACTTTCAACTCCCTCCAAAGATTTTCTATGGGGTTGAGATCTGGAGACTGGCTAGGCCACTCCAGGACCTTGAAATGCTTCTTACGAAGCCACTCCTTCGTTGCCCGGGCGGTGTGTTGGGGATCATTGTCATGCTGAAAGACCCAGCCACGTTTCATCTTCAATGCCCTTGCTGATGGAAGGAGGTTTTCACTCAAAATATCACGATACATGGCCCCATTCATTATTTCCTTTACACGGATCAGTCGTCCTGGTCCCTTTGCAGAAAAACAGCCCCAAAGCATGATGTTTCCACCCCCATGCTTCACAGTAGGTATGGTGTTCCTATTTGTAAGTCGCTCTGGATAAGAGCGTCTGCTAAATGACGTAAATGTAAATGTGTTCTTTGGATGCAACTCAGCATTCTTTGTCCTCCAAACACGACGAGTTGAGTTTTTACCAAAAAGTTATATTTTGGTTTCATCTGACCATATGACATTCTCCCGATCCTCTTCTGGATCATCCAAATGCACTCTAGCAAACTTCAGACGGGCCTGGACATGTACTGGCATAAGCAGGGGGACACGTCTGGCACTGCAGGATTTGAGTCCCTGGCGGCGTAGTGTGTTACTGATGGTAGGCTTTGTTACTTTGGTCCCAGCAATCTGCAGGTCATTCACTAGGTCCCCCCGTGTGGTTCTGGGATTTTTGCTCACCGTTCTTGTGATCATTTTGACCTACGGGGTGAGATCTTGCGGGAGCCCCAGATCGAGGGAGATTATCAGTGGTCTTGTATGTCTTCCATTTCCTAATAATTGCTCCCACAGTTGATTTCTTCAAACCAAGCTGCTTACCTATTGCAGATTCAGTCTTCCCAGCCTGGTGCAGGTCTACAATTTTGTTTCTGGTGTCCTTTGACAGCTCTTTGGTCTTGGCCATAGTGGAGTTTGGAGTGTGACTGTTTGAGGTTGTGGACAGGTGTCTTTTATACTGATAACAAGTTCATTAACAGGTGCCATTAATACAGGTAACGAGTGGAGGACAGAGGAGCCTCTTAAAGAAGAAGTTACAGGTCTGTGAGAGCCAGAAATCTTGCTTGTTTGTAGGTGACCAAATACTTATTTTCCACCATAATTTGCAAATAAATTCATAAAAAATCCTACAGTGTTTTTCTGGATTTTTTTTTCTCAATTTGTCTGTCATAGTTGACGTGTACCTTTGATGAAAATGACAGGCCTCTCTCATCTTTTTAAGTGGGAGAACTTGCACAATTGGTGGCTGACTAAATACTTTTTTCCCCCACTGTATGTCCATGGGCCCCGTGTAGCTCAGTTGGTAGAGCGTGGCGCTTGCAATGGGTTCGTTTCCCACGGGGGGCCAGTATGAAAAATGTATGCACTCACTAACTGTAAGTCGCTCTGGATAAGAGCGTCTGCTAAATGACTCAAATGTAAAAATGTATCTCATTGGGATAAGTAAACTAAAGGGTTTCCTAGGTTTCCTTTCCTAGGATGTCTGGGCTTGCCAGACCGTGACGCTAAAGTGAGTGACGTCTCGTCAGTCCGTCAGTGTAGCCTACCAAATCGCATCGGTGAGAGAGAGGCGTTCATTTGGTTCCCTAAATTATAAAAACATTTTGAAGATGGTGAATCATCACTGCAGGAACAATAGGTAGTGGAGAGCCTCATTCTGGTCCATACAAAGTAGCCTATGCTTACCTGGCAGAATGATACCATTATAATTTTCATCAGTCCAGTGGGTATTTGTTTAGTAAACTCTACCATCACGTGTGCTACAAAGACACTGCTGAACAACCGCCTCTTGCAAGGTGTGCACTAAAATGAAAAAGGTAACTACACCCCCAACATTTTTCCCCCCTCGCAGACCTCAAAAGTGGCATCCTTATGCCGTAAAAGCGTCGTTGTGGAATTAGAACCTCCAATTTAGTTAATTTTTTTCTATTAAAACGTGATTTTGAGAGTGAAAACAGGACAAAATGGAAACCTTGAAAAACAAAACCTTTAATTTATTTTTCATGATAATAGTGGGTTATTTACTTTGTTTTTCAGTTTTAATAAAATACATAATTTGAAGAACAAACATTGTGGCAATTCATATCTTGTTGTAAAACTGTAAATAAGACTTTAATTTCAAGAGAAGACGGGTTAAATGTTAACCTCTAAAAGTCTATGCAGTTGGGGGAGGATCTACTAAGCTAATATGGAATTGTTTTAAGAAGGTCGTACCATGGATCATTTAGCTATTTAGGACCCATTTTTACATTTACATTTTAGTCATTTAGCAGACGCTCTTATCCAGAGCGACTTACAGTTAGTGAGTGCATACATTTTTTTATTTTATTTTTTATACTGGAATCGAACCCACAACCCTGGCGTTGCAAACGCCACGCTCTACCAACTGAGCTACATCCCTGCCGGTCATTCCCTCCCCTACCCTGGACGACGCTGGACCAATTGTGCGCCACCCCATGGGTCTCCCGGTCGCGGCCGGCTACGACAGAGCCTGGATTCGAACCAGGATCTCTGCGCCACTCCGGACCCCTTTAGGTATCAAAAATAAAATATTGAATTTAGCCTTTACTACTATAGCCCATAGAAACACATTGAATAACAAATTCATGAATGTCAAAAGAGGCCTAACCGTTCGGATGCTACAGACGTTTTTGTGAGAATACCGTTTTTTTGCGGACAAACACAGCTGTTGCTTGGCCACCTTCCACCACAGATGCGGAAGGCCGACATAGGTGGATGCAGATATCTCTAGCTTAAAATGACGGATTTTGATGGGGATTTGTCTATTGTGTTACTTAGAGTGACGCACGGGTGTGTCAATAGACTCCTAAGGATTAAAAAAGGTTTAATGTTCTCTTGAATATTCCTGATCATATAGACCTAGACAATATCCAAAACAACATTGTCAGTAATATTTTTTGTTAAAGGCATGTCTTTCTACACAATACCACAACACATTGGGAAGGTAATATTTATAAAGTATTCAATAATTTCTCTGTGTATTTCAGATATTTTTTGTATTTGGCTGGCTACCATATGTACTTGTGGAAAAGACTGCTTTCTGTAAATGTAATGCGAGGGGGGCCTTGCCACCATTTTGCATTGCCCAATTAAGCCTGGCGAGTTAGTCAGAGGGCAAGCAGCTGCTCTGCACGTGTGCGTACGTGTGTGTGTGTGAGTGGAGTGCCATTGACTGTTTAGTTTATATAACTGCTAACGTCTCTTTTTTTCTAATGGACCTACGGCCTGTTAGTGTGTCTACCTCTACCTCTGGGGTGGGGGGGGAATAAATGTTTTGTTTGTTTACAGAAAAAAGATAAACAGTGAGTTTTTTTTATTTTTATGCAGGTCGACCTGCCAATCTTTTTTTTTTTACCCCCTTTTTCTCCCCAATTTCTTGTCTCATCGCTGTAACTCCCCAACAGGCTCTGGAGGCGAAGGTCGAGTCATGTTTTCCTCCCAAACATGACCCGCCTAACCGCGCTTCTTAACACCAGCCCGCTTTAACCTGGAAGCCAGCCGCACCAATGTGTCTGAGGAAACACCGTTCAACTGACGACCGAGGTCAGCCTGCAGGCGCCCGGCCCGCCACAAGGAGTCGCTAGAGCGCGATGAGCCAAGTAAAGCCCCCCCGGCCAAACCCTCCCCTAACCCGGACAACGCTGTGCCAATTGTGCACCGCCCTATGGGACTCCCGATCACGGCCGGTTATGATAGACCAGGCGATCTTTATCTCTGTGCTGCGAATAAAAGCTGAAATTGGATTTGTTGTTTTTGGATTCATTTTAGTTGTTTTTTTGGCTCCCTGCTCAGACCGAAGTGTACGCTTCCGCGGCAACAAAGTTATAATATACTGGAAATGACCAGACATTGTTTATGGAACAGTTTATGATTAGCACATTTCTTTATTGGTAGGTTAGAGATGTCCTCTTTTTTGATTATTTTAGATCACTTGTAATGAGAAGATACAAATAAAAAGCGTCACTCTGGACAAGAAAAATCAGTTCTGCATTGTTGCCTCCCACGGTAAAATCCAACCGCTGAGCTCCAGAGTCTAATGGTGGCAAGATGTACACCACTCCAGCCGACGCTTGGCATTGCGCATGGTGATCTGACGTTGCTTCCAGTGGCCGTTTGGAACTCGGCAGTGAGTGATGCAACCGAGGTCAGACGATTTTTATGCGCTTCAGCACTCGCCGGTCCCGTTCTGTGAGCTTGTGTGGCCTACCACTTCACGGCTGAGCCGTTGTTGCTCCGAGACGTTTCCACTTCACAATAACAGCACTCACAGTTGACCGGGGGCATCTCTAGCAGGGCAGAAATTTGACGAACTGACTTGTTGGAAAGGTGGCACTTGTTATGATGGTGCCACATTTGAAAGTCACTGAGCTCTTCAGTAAGGCCATTCTACTGCCAATGTTTGTCTATGGAGATTGCAAGGCGGTGTGCTCGATTTTATACACCTGTCAGTAATGGGTGTGGCTGAAATTGCCGAATCCACTCATTTGAAGGGGTGTCCACATACTTATGTATATATGATGTACAGTATCCTCATTGGATCACCAGACGACCTCTGACTGATGTGTAGGCTACTTCTCTGGTACTGATAGAGGAATTTGTATGTTTAGATTTAATGACTAAAAGTGTTCCACCCCGATACTGTGTTAAGAGTTATAAGACAATAAGCCCACTAACAGAGAAGGGGGTTAGAAACTGCTGAGACAAACATTCCAGGAGAAAGGATACCTAGAAACTGTCACACATAAACATTCTGTCCTGTGGAAATGTACAGGCCGCCTAAAGGTGGGCGGAGCAAAGTCCTTTGTGTGGACTCCTATAAAAGGCTGTGTGTGTTCTTAGCGCCAGAGCGCTCTCTGAATAAAATCGCTGATCTCTTGCAGACTGGAGAATTTGTTTTAAATTCTTAATTAACCAGAGCCTTACAACCTCTGGGAATTATTCAAAGCTTGAGTAACTATTAGAGATAGAAATTCTTGAGACAGGTACTTTCCTCGGGTGTAGTTAAAATGCCAAAATGAACTTCAAGCAAAACATTAGAAATGTTGCCGGCTACATTCTTGCTATGATAAACATTAGAAATATGATGACCATGCATTGTTTTTGCTAAAAAAAATACCTTCCCTTTTCATTGTTTTAATTTACTTATGTGTGGCTGCTAGCCAAATAGCATTGCACTTCTATCTGTTGTCATCTGATGAAAATGATTCTCTGCCGAATGTGTTGCACTAATGTATTTTGTGTGAAGAAAAACTATAGTTGCACGCCCCTTTATCACTCTATTGAAGCAAAAAACGCATATATAAAACGCAGGTGAAATGATTTAAAACGCAGATTTGGTGTTTTGGGCAGACCTCACCACCCTCTGGAGAGTCCTGCGGTTGCGGACGGTACAGCCCGACAGGATGCTCTCAATGGTGCATCTGTAAAAGTTTGTGAGGGTTTTAGGGGCCAAGATGAATTTCTTCAGCCTCCTGAGGTTGAAGAGGCACTGTTGCGTCTTCTTCACCACACTGTCTGTGTGGGTGGGCCGTTTCAGATTGTCAGTGATGTGCACGCCGAGGAACTTGAAGCTTTTCACCTTCTCCACTGCGGCCCCGTTGATGTGGATGGGGGGCGTGCTCCCTCTGCTGTCTCCTGAAGTCCACGATCAGCTCCTTTTGTTTTGTTGAGGTAGAGGTTATTTTCCGGGCACCACTCTGCCAGGGCCCTCTCCTCCCCGTAGGCGGTCTCGTCGTTGTTGGTAATCAGGCCTACCACGGTTGTGGAGGGGGCCAAGCACTCACCCTTGTGGGGCTCAGACCCAGGGCCCCGAGCTTAGTGATGAGCTAGGAGGGTACTATGGTGTTGAAGGCTGAGCTCCAGGCATTCTTACATGGGTATTCCTCTTGTCCAGATGGGATAGGGCAGTGCGATGGCGATTGCATCATTCGTGGATCTATTGGGGCGGTATGCAAATTGCAGTGGGTCTAGGGTGTCGGGTAAAGTGGAGGTGATATGATCCTTAACTAGCCTCTCAAAGCACTTCATGATGACAGAAGTGAGTGCTACGGGGCGATAGTCATTTAATTCAGTTACCTTTGCTTTCTTGGGTACAGGAACCGTGGTGATGTTGGTTTGTAACGCTGGTAAAGTGATGATGTCACAAGCCCTCAAAATGTAAACAAAACAAGCACTGGAGGCGAGCAACATTTTCGAACGCTATTTGCCCGTTGAAATGTGCTGCAGCACGCTGGTTTTCACAGCATTTCTCTGTTATTTTGAGATGAGCTAAAGCTGCAGCAAGACGTCTGATATTTGGCTGTTTGCAGGCTAGCATGAAGGACAGGAAGTAGCTAGCCACAGAGGTTCGTTTTGAGAATAACAGAAATAATATTTACTAAAGCATCATTTCAGGTGAACAAAAAAGTCCCATACAAGCGGTGGCCAACCTCGCTCCACTGATCTTTGATCTAGTGAGCAGACTTCTATTCCAGCCCAGCAATAGCTCACTTGATTATCAACTCATTAGGTTTACCTCCAGCAGGGTTGGCCTGCTCCAGTTGTAGTAGGTTTATACATGGTGTGTGACTTTTAACCGTATTTTTGTAAACAACATTTGCTAACATAGGTACACCTATATAATCCATGGTATATACAAGGATATACCCTTAGTCTCTTGGGACATTCATTGGGACCTCATTTGCCACAGGCTTTTCACAGCTCTCCGTATCTGAGGACAGAAAACATCACAAAGAAACAGGCTTCATTATACTCAAATTAGACAGCACTGGATATTATTTTTGCTATTATCTCTGTCCCATCTAGGGACTGAACTGGATAATCTTTTCATAATGTCATCACACAGAATGACCTGCCCTGTCCAGTAGCATGTTCACTTCCTTTTCTGACAGCTGGAGCTTCAAAGCCTCACCGTCTTCCATGGCTGTTATCTACCAATTAATTTGGAGCTTGTGTTTTTAATTTACAATGATAAATCTATCAAGATAGCTAACTAATAGGAAGTTAGCTAGCTAGATGATATTTAATTCCCTTAGCTATACAATATGTGAAGTTAGCTAGCTGTAGCAGCTCATTTGAGTTAGCCTACACAGTGGCCTACTGTAGGTATCTAGTTAGTTAGTTAGCTTAAAAAACATTTTTTTTATTCAATATGTTTTCCCACTGCCTCCATTTTTTGGGGTCCTTAGAAAAAAGAAATATGGGCGATCTTCCAGATGTTTTCAGTGGTAGCAAAGCACAGCCAGAGCCATGTGGACGATTGGAGACGGGGCAAAAAGCTTGTTTGTCTCCAAAACGGTTTAGAACGCGTTGTGATGTTGAACTTTACCAGCATATTAAAACCATATATTCCGCGGCACATCATAAACACCAGGCTCTTCTAGGCCTGACCAGGCACAGCCACACAGTAGCCAATAGCAACACTGACTGTGGAAATCAAGAAAATGTTACTAGCTCTATTGAAATTAAATAATACAAATAAATTGTTATTAAATCATTACATTGTTGATATGGTATTGTAATATGAAACCCCCCTTTTGTTGTTTTAAAATGTGAGTGCTGTCGTGTAGCCTATTGGTTGAGTCCCTGCCTTGAGAATCCAAGCCAATCAGTGGGTTTGTGCTTGCTGGGACTTGTTGCTATAGTGAGCTGTTGCCTTTTTTATGATGTTTGCCCAATTATATATTGAGGAAACTGATGTTGTCGACGGTTACCGTGTCTTTGGCATAACGTTGTAGGCCTTTCTATTGTTCTCTTCTGTAATGAACTTTAATATGGAGAATCAGCTTGCCATATCAACTGTTGTTTGAACTGCGGGTACGTGTTGGCTTGGCAACATGGTGGTGACCGTTGTATACCGATCAAAGGAACGTATGGAATGATACCAATTACAGTTGACCTTTCATATACACAGTGTACAGAGCTGAATCAAGAGTCATTGCTCTGTCATTAAATACACACATGTATACCAAACAAAAACTATTGATTTCTAAGTTTAACAAACCATACTACTCTATGCACAATGAATACTTCAAACAATTTACACAGTAAATAAAAAAAATACAAAACATTTACAGGAAAAATGGTGCAGATGATCCGTTTTTTATTCTGTTACCAAACTTTGTATCGACACAGTTCTTCCTGTACATTTAAAAAAACATTTTATTGTTAAAAGAAGTCCTTGTGCATAGAGTTCTATGGTTTGTTGAACTTTTAAATCAATGGTTTTTGTTTACATTTTAAAGTGAAAAATCTGAGTGAGCATAATTCTGTTACCATGGAATTGCCTGTCTGTCACTGAATGTTATTGGACTTGTCTAGGCCTAGTTTCGTCCTAATATCCCCCTGGTCGTTACATTGACGTTTGTCTGTGGTTCAGTCCTGATATCCCCCTGGTCATTACATTGACGTTTGTCTGTGGTTCAGTCCTGATATCCCCCTGGTCGTTACATTGACGTCTGTCTGTGGTTCAGTCCTGATATCCCCCTGGTCATTACATTGACGTTTGTCTGTGGTTCAGTCCTGATATCCCCCTGGTCATTACATTGACGTTTGTCTGTGGTTCAGTCCTGATATCCCCCTGGTCATTACATTGACGTTTGTCTGTGGTTCAGTCCTGATATCCCCCTGGTCATTACATTGACGTTTGTCTGTGGTTCAGTCCTGATATCCCCCTGGTCGTTACATTGACGTCTGTCTGTGGTTCAGTCCTGATATCCCCCTGGTCGTTACATTGACGTCTGTCTGTGGTTCAGTCCTGATATCCCCCTGGTCGTTACATTGACATCTGTCTGTGGTTCAGTCCTGATATCCCCCTGGTCGTTACATTGACGTTTGTCTGTGTCAGAGTTTGTACCTGGATTGTTGACATGTTTGAGGGTTAAACATTAACCCAGTGATAAGTTAATAAGAACTCTACCTGCCGGCTGATGGGGTGTACAGGTGTGTGTGTGTGTGTGTGTGTGTGTGTGTAGTGTATCACCTTGAGTTAATGTCTTTTTGAAATGTAGCTTAGTTGGCTAACAATTTGTTATATCACGATTGTGCCATAACTTGAATATAATCTCTTTGATAATGAATTCGCCCTTCCTTCAACACAGCAGTGTGCTCCACTGAACAAAAATATAAACGCAACATGCAGCAATTTACTGAGTTACAGTTTATATAAGAAAATCTGTCAATTGAAATCAATTCATTAGGGCCTAATCTATGGATTTCACATGACTGGGAATACAGATATACATCTGTTTGTCACAGTTAACTTTAAAAAAAAAAGTAGGGGTGTGGATCAGAAAACCAGTCAGTATCTGGTGTGACCACCATTTGCCTCTTGCAGCGTGACACATCTCCTTCGCATAGAGTTGATCAGGCTGTTGATTGTGGAATGTTGTACCATTCCTCTTCAATGGTTATGCGAAGTTGCTGGATATTGGGGAGCACTCCGTTCACAATGTTGACATCAGCAAACTGCTAGCCTACTCGACTGCCCGGTACAGTTGAAACAAGGATTCATCCGTGAAGAGCACACTTCTCCAATGTGCCAGTGGCCATCGAAGGTGATCATTTGCCCACTGAAGTCAGTAACGGCGCCGAACTGCAGTCAGGTCAAGACCCTGGTGAGGACGACGGGCACGCAGATGAGCTTCCCTGAGACGGTTTCTGACAGTTTTTGCAGAAATTATTCGGTTGTGCAAACCCACAGTTTCATCAGCTGTTCGGGTGGCTGGTCTCAGACGAACCCACAGGTGAAGAAGCAGGATGTGGAGGTTCTGGGCTGGCGTGGTTACAAGTTGTCTGCGGTGTGAGGCCGGTTGGACGTACTGCCACATTCTCTAAAACAACGTTGGAGGTGGCTTATGGTAGAGAAATATGTATTAAATTCTCTGGTAATAGCTCTGGTGTACATTCCTGCAGTCAGCATGCCAATTGCAAGCTCCCTCAAAACTTGAGACATCTGTGGCATTGTGTTGTGTGACAAAACTGCACATTTTAGAGTGGCCTTTTATTGTCCCCAGCACAAGGTGCACCTGTGTAATGATCATGCTGTTTAATCAGCTTCTTGATATGCCACACGTGTCAGGTGGATGGTTTATCTTGGCAAATGAGAAATGCTCGCTAACAGGCATGTAAACAAATTTGTGCACAGAATTTGAGCGAAATAAGCTTTTTGTGTGTATGGAACATTTCTGGGATCTTTTATTTCAGCTCATGAAACATCAGACCAACACTTTACATGTTGCGTTTATATTTTTGTTCAGTGTAGATTATGAATAAGCTGCCTTTTAGACTTTACATTCCTGTTAACTCTTTGAGGCTTTATATTAGTGCCGTCCCCGACAAAAAACAAAAAATTGGTCGACCGAGAGTCAATCGTTTGGTCTAAATGTTTAAACTTATTTTCCATATATAGACACCCTATGTGTTTGAACAAAATCAACTACATACAGTGGCTTGCGAAAGTATTCACCCCCCATTTTTCCTATTTTGTTGCCTTACAACCTGGAATTCAAATTGATTTTTTGGGGGGTTTGTATCATTTGATTTACACAACATGCCTACCACATTGAAGATGCAAAATATTTTTTATTGTGAAACCAACAAGAAATAAGATTTAAAAAAAAAAACAGAACTTGAGCGTGCATAACTATTTACAGCTGCAAGTCTCTTGGGGTATGTCGCTTGGCACATCTAGCCACTGGGATTTTTGCCCATTCTTCAAGGCAAAACTGCTCCAGCTCCTTCAAGTTGTATGGGTTCCACTGGTGTACAGCAATCTTTAAGTCATACCACAGATTCTCAATTGCACTGAGGTTTGGGCTTTGACTAGGTCATTCCAAGACATTTAAATGTTTCCCCTTAAACCACTCCAGTGTTGCTTTAGCAGTATGCTTAGGGTCATTGTCCTGCTGGAAGTTGAACCTCCGTCCCAGTCTCAAATCTCTGGAAGATTGAAACAGGTTTCCCTCAAGAATTTCCCTGTATTTAGCGCCATCCATCATTCCTTCAATTCTGATCAGTTTCCCAGTCCCTGCCAATGAAAAACATCCCCACAGCATGATGCTGCCACCACCATGCTTCACTGTGGGGATGGTGTTCTCGGGGTGATGAGAGGTGTTGGGTTTGCGCCAGACATAGCATTTTCCTTGATGGACAAAAAGCTCAATTTTAGTCTCATCTGACCAGAGTACCTTCTTCCAGATGTTTGGGGAGTCTCCCACATGCCTTTTGGCGAACACCAAACGTGTTTGCATATTTTTTTCTTTAAGCCATGTCTTTTTTCTGGCCACTTCCGTAAAGCCCAGCTCTGTGGAGTGTACGGCTTGAAGTGGTCCTGTGGATAGATACTCCAATCTCCGCTGTGGATCTTTGCAGCTCCTTCAGGGTTATGTTTGGTCTCTTTGTTGCCTCTCTGATTAATGCCCTCCTTGCCTGGTCTGTGAGTTTTGGTGGGCGGCCCTCTCTTGGCAGGTTTGTTGTGGTGCCATATTCTTTCCATTTTTTAATAATGGATTTAATGGTGCTCCGTGGGATGTTCAAAGTTTCTGATATATTTTTATAACCCAACCCTGATCTGTACTTCTCCACAACTTTGTCCCTGACCTGTTTGGAGAGCTCCTTGGTCTTCATGGTGCCGCTTGCTTGGTGGTGCTCCTTGCTTAGTGGTGTTGCAGACTCTGGGGCCTTTCAGAACAGGTGTATATACAGTTGAAGTCGGAAGTTTACATACACTTAGGTTGGAGTCATTAAAACTTGTTTTTCAACCACTCCACAAATTTCTTGTTAACAAACTATAGTTTTGGCAAGTCAGTTAGGACATCTACTTTGTGCATGACACAAGTAATTTTTCCAACAATTGTTTACAGACAGATTATTTCACTTATAATTCACTGTATCACAATTCCAGTGGGTCAGAAGTTTAAATACACTAAGTTGACTGTGCCTTTTAAACAGCTTGGAAACTTCCAGAAAATGATGTCATGGCTTTAGAAGCTTTTGATAGGCTAATTGACATAATTTGAGTCAATTGGAGGTGTACCTGTGGATGTATTTCAAGGCCTACTACCTTCAAACTCAGTGCCTCTTTGCTTGACATCATGGGAAAATCAAAAGAAATCAGCCAAAAAATTGTAGACCTCCACAAGTCTGGTTCATCCTTGGGAGCAATTTCCAAACGCCTGAAGGTACCACGTTCATCTGTACAAACAATAGTACGCAAGTATAAACACCATGGGACCACGCAGCAGTCATACCGCTCAGGAAGGTGACGCGTTCTGTCTCCTAGAGATGAACGTACTTTGGTGCGAAAAGTGCAAATCAATCCCAGAACAACAGCAAATGACCTTGTGAAGATGTTAGAGGACACGGGTACAAAAGTATCTATATCCACAGTAAAACGAGTCCTATATCGACATAACCTGAAAGGCCGCTCAGCAAGGAAGAAGCCACTGCTCCAAAACCGCCATAAAAAAGCCAGACTACGGTTTGCAACTAAACATGGGATCAAAGATCGTACTTTTTGGATAAATGTCCTCTGGTATGATGAAACAAAAATAGAACTGTTTGGCCATAATGACCATCGTTTTGTTTGGAGGAAAAAGGAGGTGCCTTGCAAGCCGAAGAACACCATCCCAACCGTGAAGCACGGGGGAGGCAGCATCATGCTGTAGGGGTGCTTTACTGCAGGAGGGACTGGTGCACTTCACAAAATAGATGGCATCATGAGGAAGGAAAATTGTGGATATATTGAAGCAACATCTCAAGACATCAGTCAGGAAGTTAATGCTTGGTCGCAAATAGGCCTTCCAAATAGACAATGACCCCAAGCATACTTCCAAAGTTGTGGCAAAATGGCTTAAGGACAACAAAGTCAAGGTATTGGAGTGGCCATCACAAAGCCCTGACCTCAATCCTGTAGAAAATGTGTGGGCAGAACTGAAAAAGTGTGTGTGAGCAAGGAGGCCTACAAACCTGACTCCGTTACACCAGCTCTTGTCAGGAGGAATGGGCCGAAATTCACCCAACTTATTGTGGGAAGCTTGTGGAAGGCTACCCAAAACGTTTGACCCAAGTTAAACAATTTAAAGGCAATGTTACCAAATACTAATTGAGTGTATGTAAACTTCTGACCCACTGGGAATGTGATGAAAGAAATAAAAGCTGAAATAAATCATTCTCTCTACTATTATTCTGACATTTCACATTCTTAAAATAAAGTGGTGATCCTAACTGACCTAAGACCGGGAATTTTTACTAGGATTAAATGTCAGGAATTGTGAAAAACTGAGTTTAAATGTATTTGGCTAAGGTGTATGTAAACTTCCGACTTCAACTGTATACTGAGATCATGTGACAGATCATGTGACACTTAGATTACACACAGGTGGACTTTATTTAACTAATTATGTGACTTCTGAAGGTAATTGGTGTCACCAGATCTTATTTAGGGGCTTCATAGCAATGGGGGTGAATAGATATGCATGCACCATTTTTCCATTATTTATTTTTTAGAAGTTTCTGAAGCAAGTAATTTTTTTCATTTCACTTCACCAATTTTGATTATTTTGTGTGTGTTCATTACATGAAATCCAAATAAAAATCAATTTAAATTACAGGTTGTAATGCAACAAAATAGGAAAAACGCCAAAGGGGATGAATACTTTTGCAAGGCACTGTAGAATCCCTTATTAGATTTAATTTTAAGGCAGTGAAATGTGAAGATTATGCAAGGGGTGTGCAGACTTTCACTAGCGACTGAGTCTTATTCCTTTAGACATTTTACACAGATGTATTTCTCATTATTTGAACTAAAAGTTTTATCAAACTGATAATGTTTTGCTTCAGGTGAATAATGTGGTTCCTTTTATAAATCTGTTGGTAAAATTCAGGGACAAATAGGTGATTTAACAGACCTTTTTATATATTTACTTTATCAGCACCTGGCATATTTACGGTCATGTAAAATGTTATATTTAGTTAAAGCATACATTTTTTTTATCGTAATAGAACTTTAAAATCCTAACATGAATACTTTTGCAAGGCACTGTATGCGCTGAGCTTGTCAGATGCTTTAAGCACACTGTTCGATTACATAATGAAGACATACAGTGGGGAAAAAAAGTATTTAGTCAGCCACCAATTGTGCAAGTTCTCCCACTTAAAAAGATGAGAGAGGCCTGTAATTTTCATCATAGGTACACGTCAACTATGACAGACAAAATGAGAAAAAAAAATCCAGAAAATCACATTGTAGGATTTTTAATGAATTTATTGGCATATGATGGTGGAAAATAAGTATTTGGTCAATAACAAAAGTTTCTCAATACTTTGTTATATACCCTTTGTTGGCAATGACAGGTCAAACGTTTTCTGTAAGTCTTCACAAGGTTTTCACACACTGTTGCTGGTATTTTGGCCCATTCCTCCATGCAGATCTCCTCTAGAGCAGTGATGTTTTGGGGCTGTCGCTGGGCAACACAGACTTTCAACTCCCTCCAAAGATTTTCTATGGGGTTGGGATCTGGAGACTGGCTAGGCCACCCAGGACCTTGAAATGCTTCTTACGAAGCCACTCCTTCGTTGCCCGGGCGGTGTGTTTGGGATCATTGTCATGCTGAAAGACCCAGCCACGTTTCATCTTCAATGCCCTTGCTGATGGAAGGAGGGTTTCACTCAAAATCTCACGATACATGGCCCCATTCATTCTTTCCTTTACACGGATCAGTCAGTCCTGGTCCCTTTGCAGAAAAAACAGCCCCAAAGCATGATGTTTCCAACCCCATGCTTCACAGTAGGTATGGTGTTCTTTGGATGCAACTCAGCATTCTTTGTCCTCCAAACATGACGAGTTGAGTTTTTACCAAAAAGTTATATTTTGGTTTCATCTGACCATATGACATTCTCCCAATCCTCTTCTGGATCATCCAAATGCACTTCAGACGGGCCTGGACATGTACTGGCTTAAGCAGGGGGACACGTCTCGCACTGCAGGATTTGAGTCCCTGGCGGCGTAGTGTGTTACTGATGGTTGGCTTTGTTACTTTGGTCCCAGCTCTCTGCAGGTCATTCACTAGGTCCCCCCGTGTGGTTCTGGGATTTTTGCTCACCGTTCTTGTAATCATTTTGACCCCACGGGGTGAGATCTTGCGTGGAGCCCCAGATCGAGGGAGATTATCAGTGGTCTTGTATGTCTTCCATTTCCTAATAGTTGCTCCCACAGTTGATTTCTTCAAACCAAGCTGCTTACCTATTGCAGATTCAGTCTTCCCAGCCTGGTGCAGGTCTACAATTTTGTTTTTGGTGTCCTTTGACAGCTCTTTGGTCTTGGCCATTGTGAAGTTTGGAGTGTGACTGTTTGAGGTTGTGGACAGGTGTATTTTATCTGATAACAAGTTCAAACAGGTGCCATTAATACAGGTAACGAGTGGAGGACAGAGGAGCCTCTGAAAGAAGAAGTTACAGGTCTGTGAGAGCCAGAAATATTGCTTGTTTGTAGGTGACCAAATACTTATTTTCCACCATAATTTGCAAATAAATTCATTAAAAATCCTACAATGGGATTTTCTGGATTTTTTTTCCTCAATTTGTCTGTCATAGTTGACGTGTACCTATGATGAAAATTACAGGCCTCTCTCATCTTTTTAAGTGGGAGAACTTGCACAATTGGTGGATGACTAAATACTTTTTTTCCCCACTGTACATATGTCTCAAGAAAGAGCCCGATGGTCACACTGTTAAAAAGAATTACAGCGAGTGCCTGTGTAACTCTCTCTCCTCCCTACTGCAGCCAACAGGCACCACATCACAGCAAGGGTTTATTGCGCTGTCCGTGCTGAAGCTGCAACATCATGTCAGCCAATTAGTTTCTAACTTGTTTCTGACAGAAAGCTCTGTTACGAAATCCCTCATTTTATTTTTCATGAAAAACATTCCGTATTCCCTCAACCGTTTGTTCTCTTTACGTGAAACATTCAAGCATCGCATGCACGTAACCAATAGGGCCTGACCTATAGCCTATTATAATCACAGCAATACATTGGTTAGAACAAACTCTGAACACAGTAATGTCGACAGCAAAATGGATGCGGAGGACTTGAAAAAGAAACTCGAAACGGCAGAATGATTACTGGTTGCTCAGGAGGGAAATGGGAAGTCAGATCTGTGGCAGACATTTGGCTTAGTTGTGGAAACTACTGGATGTCAAGAAAATGGAGGGTAGCAAGCGTTGCGTGAGTATTATGTTTGCCAAACAGTTGCTGTTAGATTACAATATTATTATTTTTTCTGACCATTTGAACAGTGTAAACAACACTAAATAATTAAGTGTACCAGAGAGTCTTTTGACAAAAACAAATGTATAAATCCTTTATTACTTCAGATTAAGTTGCATGCGTTCCTGATTTGCGGTTTATTTATTGTTTAGGCTAATTATTCCAAGCTCCCTTTTTGTTATTTAATTTTAAAACTAAAATGCTTGATTGCATTTCAAAGCATGAATGTCTCGTATGCTGTGTGATGGCATGAACGAATGAATGATTGATACAGTTGCCTGTATATTGAAATATAGGCCTGAAGTAAGTTACGGTATTAAGACTAAACAGGACGTGCTCTTAGGCCTACAGCTCGATGGTGGTTATACAAGGCTACTATACAAATCCTACTAATGATAGCGACATTTCTTAATATTATAATGATTGTAATAATAATTTGTATCATAAAGAAGGAGATCAACAGAAAGGAATGTATAGGGAGCGAGAGCGGTGTAACATTATGTGCGACAAACAGGTGCTGTTAGATTACAATATTATTTTTCTGCCTGCTTGGAACAGTGTAAACAGTAAATAAATTAAGTAATACCAGTCTGTTCTAACGAAAAAGAATTGCAAAGCCTTTGTTACGGCATAGCAAAGTTTCAAAACAGTCGAATCTGTGAAATTGCTTAATCCAATATTTTTGCTGTTGCGTGAGGCTTGGTGCTCACGGAATCAGTAGGCTGTTAATCAAACACTCGAACAGGCAACAAAAGCAAGATCTGTCTTATTTCTGTAGATATACAGTACCAGTCAAAAGTTTACTCAAGGGTTTTTCTTTATTTTTACTATTTTCTACATTGTAGAATAATAGTGAAGACATCAAAACTATGAAATAACACATATGGAATCATGTAGTAACCAAAAAAGTTTTAAACGAATAAACATTTATTTTAGATTTTAGATTCTTCAAAGTAGCCACCCTTTGCCTTGATGACAGCTTTGCACACTCTTGGCATTCTCTCAACCAGCTTCATGAGGAATGCTTTTCAAACAGTCTTGAATGAGTTCCCACATATGCTGAGCGCTTGTTGGCTGCTTTTCCTTCACTCTGCGGTCCAACTCATCCCAAATCATCTCAATTGCAGGGAAACTTAAATCCGTTCTACCTAATTTCTACCAGCATGTTAAATGTGTAACCAGAGGGAAAAAAAACTCTAGACCATCTTTACTCCACACACAGAGACTCATACAAAGCTCTCCCCCGCCCTCCATTTGGCAAATCTGACCATAACTCTATCCTCCTGATTCCTGCTTATAAGCAAAAACTAAAGCAGGCAGCACCAGTGACTCGGTTAATAAAAAAGTGGTCAGATGACGCAGATGCTAAGCTACAGGACTGTTTTGCTAGCACAGACTGGAATATGTTCCGGGATTCTTCAGATAGCATTGAGGAGTACACCACATCAGTCACTGGCTTCATCAATCAGTGCATCGATGACGTCGTCCCCACAGTGACCGTACGTGCATACCCCAACCAGAAGCCATGGATTACAGGCAACATCCGCACTGAGCTAAAGGGTAGAGCTGCCGCTTTCAAGGAGCGGGACTCTAACCCGGACGCTTATAAGAAATCCCGCTATGCCCTCCGACGAACCATCAAATAGGCAAAGAGTCAATACAGGACTAAGATTGAATCGTACTACACCGGCTCTGACGCTCGTCGGATGTGGCATGGCTTGAAAACTATTACAGACTACAAAGGGAAGCACAGCCGCAAGCTGCCCAGTGACACAAGCCTACCAGAGGAGCTAAATCACTTCTATGCTCGCTTCGAGGCAAGCAACACTGAAGCATGCATGAGAGCACCAGCTGTTCCGGATGACTGTGATCATGCTCTCCGCAGCCGATTTGAGGAAGACTTTTAAGCAGGTCAACATTCACAAGGCCACAGGGCCAGACGGATTACCAGGACGTGTACTCGGAGCATGTGCTGACCAACTGGCAAGTGTCTTCACTGACATTTTCAACATGTCCCTGACTGAGTCTGTAATACCAACATGTTTCAAACAGACCACCATAGACCCTGTGCCCAAGGACACTAAGATAACCTGCCTAAATGACTACCGACCCGTAGCACTCACGTCTGTAGCCATGAAATGCTTTGAAAGGCTGGTCATGGCTCACATCAACACCATTATCCCGGAAACCCTATACCCACTCCAATTTGCATACCGCCCCAACAGATCCACAGGTGATGCAATCTCTATTGCACTCCACACTGCCCTTTCCCACCTGGACAAGAGAAACACCTACGTGAGAATGCTATTCATTGACTACAGCTCAGCGTTCTACACCATAGTGCCCTCAAAGCTCATCACTAAGCTAAGGATCCTGGGACTAAACACCTCCCTCTGCAACTGGATCCTGGACTTACTGACGGGCCGCCCCCAGGTGGTAAGGGTAGGTAACAACACATCTGCCAAGCTGATCCTCAACACGGGGGCCCCTCAGGGGTGCGTGCGCAGTCCCCTCCTGTACTCCCTGTTCACCCATGACTGCATGGCCAGGCACGACTCCAACACCATCATTAAGTTTGCCGACGACACAACAGTGGTAGGCCTGATCACCGACAACGATGAGACAGCCTATAGGGAGGAGGTCAGAGACCTGGCCTTGTGGTGCCAGGATAACAACCTCATTCTCAATTCTCATTGACAGGGCTGTAGTGGAACAGGTTGAGAGCTTCAAGTTCCTTGGTGTCCACATCACCAACGAACTATCATGGTCCAAACACACCAAGACAGTCGTGAAGAGGGCACGACCAAGCCTATTCCCCCTCAGGACACTGAAAAGATTTGGCATGGGTCCTCAGATCCTCAAAAAGTTCTACAGCTGCACCATCGAGAGCATCCTGACTGGTTGCTTCACTGCCTGGTATGGCAACTGCTTGGCCTCCGACCGTAAGGCACTACAGAGGGTAGTGCGTACGGCCCAGTACATCACTAGGGCCAAGCTTCCTGCCATCCAGGACCTCTATACCAGGCAGTGTCAGAGGAAGACCCTCAAAATTGTCAAAGACTCCAGCCACCCTAGTCATAGACTGTTCTCTCTGCTACCGCACGGCAAGCGGTACCAGAGCGCCAAGTCTAGGTCCAAAATGCTTCTCAACAGCTTCTACCCCCAAGCCATAAGACTCCTGAACAGCTAATCATGGCTACCCTGACTATTTGCATTGCCCCCCCACTCCATCCCCCTCTTTTACGCTGCTGCTACTCTGTTTATTATTTATGCATAGTCACTTTAACTCTACCCACATGTACATACAGTGGGGGGAAAAAGTATTTAGTCAGCTACCAATTGTGCAAGTTCTCCCACTTAAAAAGATGAGAGAGGCCTGTAATTTTCATCATAGGTACACGTCAACTATGACAGACAAAATGAGGAAAAAAATTCCTGAAAATCACATTGTAGGATTTTTTATGAATTTATTTGCAAATTATGGTGGAAAATAAGTATTTGGTCACCTATAAACAAGCAAGATTTCTGGCTCTCACAGACCTGTAACTTCTTCTTTAAGAGGCTCCTCTGTCCTCCACTCGTTACCTGTATTAATGGCACCTGTTTGAACTTGTTATCAGTATAAAAGACACCTGTCCACAACCTCAAACAGTCACACTCCAAACTCCACTATGGCCAAGACTAAAAGAGCTGTCAAAGGACACCAGAAACAAAATTGTAGACCTGCACCAGGCTGGGAAGACTGAATCTGCAATAGGTAAGCAGCTTGGTTTGAAGAAATCAACTGTGGGAGCAATTATTAGGAAATGGAAGACATACAAGACCACTGATAATCTCCCTCGATCTGGGGCTCCACGCAAGATCTCACCCCGTGGGTCAAAATGATCACAAGAACGGTGAGCAAAAATCCCAGAACCACACGGGGGACCTCGAGTGAATGACCTGCAGAGAGCTGGGACCAAAGTAACAAAGCCTACCATCAGTAACACACTACGCCGCCAGGGACTCAAATCCTGCAGTGCGAGACGTGTCCCCCTGCTTAAGCCAGTACATGTCCAGGCCCGTCTGAAGTTTGCTAGAGTGCATTTGGATGATCCAGAAGAGGATTGGGAGAATGTCATATGGTCAGATGAAACCAAAATAGAACTTTTTGGTAAAAACTCAACTCGTCGTGTTTGGAGGACAAAGAATGCTGAGTTGCATCCAAAGAACACCATACCTACTGTGAAGCATGGGGGTGGAAACATCATGCTTTGGAGCAGTTTTTCTGCAAAGGGACCAGGACGACTGATCTGTGTAAAGGAAAGAATGAATAGGGCCATGTATCATGAGATTTTGAGTGAAAACCTCCTTCCATCAGCAAGGGCATTGAAGATGAAACGTGGCTGGGTCTTTCAGCATGACAATGATCCCAAACACACCGCCCGGGCAACGAAGGAGTGGCTTCGTAAGAAGCATTTCAAGGTCCTGGTGTGGCCTAGCCAGTCTCCAGATCTCAACCCCATAGAAAATCTTTGGAGGGAGTCGAAAGTCCGTGTTGCCCAGCGACAGCCCCAAAACATCACTGCTCTAGAGGAGATCTGCATGGAGGAATGGGCCAAAATACCAGCAACAGTGTGTGAAAACCTTGTGAAGACTTACAGAAAGCGTTTGACCTGTGTCATTGCCAACAAAGGGTATATAACAACGTATTGAGAAACTTTTGTTATTGACCAAATACTTATTTTCCACCATAATTTGCAAATAAATTCATTAAAAATCCTACAATGTGATTTTCTGAAATTTTTTCCTCATTTTGTCTGTCTAGTTACGTGTACCTATGATGAAAATTACAGGCCTCTCTCATCTTTTTAAGTGGGAGAACATGCACAATTGGTGGATGACTAAATACTTTTTTCCCCCACTGTATTACCTCAATTACCTCGACTAGCCGGTGCCCCCACACATTGACTCTGCACCGGTACCCCCCTGTATATATAGCCTCCCTACTGTTATTTTATTTTACTGCTGCTCTTTAGTTATTTGCTTTTATTTTACT